>NC_060183.1:8945635-9053135 GCF_021184085.1 Oncorhynchus gorbuscha | reverse complement strand
TCTCTGTCTCCTTCTCTTTCTGTTTCTCTGTCTTCTCCTCTTTCTGTTTCTCTGTCTTCTCCTCTTTCTGTTTCTCTGTCTCCTCTTTCTGTTTCTCTGTCTCCTCTTTCTGTTTCTCTGTCTCCTCTTTCTGTTTCTCTGTCTCCTCTTTCTGTTTCTCTGTCTCCTCTTTCTGTTTCTCTGTCTCCTCTTTCTGTTTCTCTGTCTCCTCTTTCTGTTTCTCTGTCTCCTCTTTCTGTTTCTCTGTCTCCTTCTTTTCTCTGTTTCTCTGTCTTCTCTCTTTCTGTTTCTCTGTCTTCTTTCTGTTTCTTTCTGTTTCTCTGTCTTCTCCTCTTTCTGTTTCTCTGTCTCCTTCTCTTTCTGTTTCTCTGTCTCCTCTTTCTGTTTCTGTTTCTCTGTTTCTCTGTCTCCTCTTTCTGTTTCTCTGTCTCCTCTTTTCTGTTTCTGTTTCTCTGTTTCTCTGTCTCCTCTTTCTGTTTCTCTGTCTCCTCTTTCTGTTTCTCTGTCTCCTCTTTCTGTTTCTCTGTTTCTCTTCTCCTTTTTCTGTTTCTCTGTTTCTCTGTCTCCTCTTTCTGTTTCTCTGTCTCCTCTTTCTGTTTCTCTGTCTCCTCTTTCTGTTTCTCTGTCTCCTCTTTCTGTTTCTCTGTCTTCTCCTCTTTCTGTTTCTCTGTCTCCTTCTCTTTTCTGTTTCTCTGTCTCCTGTCTCCTTTTCTGTTTCTCTGTCTCCTCTTTCTGTTTCTCTGTCTCCTTCTTTCTGTTTCTCTGTCTCCTCTTTCTGTTTCTCTGTCTCCTCTTTCTGTTTCTCTGTCTCCCTCTTTTCTCTGTTTCTCTGTCTTCTCTCTTTCTGTTTCTCTGTCTTCTCCTCTTTCTGTTTCTCTGTCTCTGTCTCCTCTTTCTGTTTCTCTGTCTTCTTTTCTGTTTCTCTGTCTCCTTTTCTGTTTCTCTGTTTCTCTGTTTCTCTGTCTCTTTCTGTTTCTCTGTCTCCTCTTTCTGTTTCTCTGTCTCCTCTTTCTGTTTCTCTGTCTCCTCTTTCTGTTTCTCTGTCTCCTCTTTCTGTTTCTCTGTCTCCTCTTTCTGTTTCTCTGTCTCCTCTTTCTGTTTCTCTGTCTCCTCTTTCTGTTTCTCTGTCTCCTCTTTCTGTTTCTCTGTCTCCTCTCTTTCTGTTTCTCTGTCTCCTTCTCTTTCTGTTTCTCTGTCTCCTTCTCTTTCTGTTTCTCTGTCTCCTTCTCTTTCTGTTTCTCTGTCTTCTTCTCTTTCTGTTTCTCTGTCTTCTCTCTTTCTGTTTCTCTGTCTCCTTCTCTTTCTGTTTCTCTGTCTTCTCTCTTTCTGTTTCTCTGTCTGTTTCTCTGTCTCTTTCTGTTTCTCTGTCTTCTTCTCTTTCTGTTTCTCTGTCTCCTTCTCTTTCTGTTTCTCTGTCTCCTTCTCTTTCTGTTTCTCTGTCTTCTCCTCTTTCTGTTTCTCTGTCTTCTCCTCTTTCTGTTTCTCTGTCTTCTCTCTTTCTGTTTCTCTGTCTCCTTCTCTTTCTGTTTCTCTGTCTTCTCCTCTTTCTGTTTCTCTGTCTTCTCCTCTTTCTGTTTCTCTGTCTCTCTTCTCTTTCTGTTTCTCTGTCTTCCCTTCTCTTTCTGTTTCTCTGTCTTCCTTCTCTTTCTGTTTCTCTGTCTTCTCCTCTTTCTGTTTCTCTGTCTCCTCCTCTTTCTGTTTCTCTGTCTTCTCCTCTTTCTGTTTCTCTGTCTCCTTCTCTTTCTGTTTCTCTGTCTTCTCTCTTTCTGTTTCTCTGTCTCCTTCTCTTTCTGTTTCTCTGTCTCCTTCTCTTTCTGTTTCTCTGTCTCCTTCTCTTTCTGTTTCTCTGTCTCCTTCTCTCTCTGTTTCTCTGTCTCCTTCTCTCTCTGTCTCTGCGTCTCTCTCGATGCAATCCTGTTTGGAGATTAATTTCCTGTGTCGTGCCCATATTATATTAGTTAGTTAATCCACGATAAGGGAATAGTGGAAATGTTTATCAGACAGGCTAATGACCAGTACTGGGACACAGAGAAGACATACATACAAGCTTGTTCAGACACTTTAGATGTGTTTTGAATAAATGACTCCTGCTCAGTTTTGGGTCTCAGTTTTGTCTTTCTCTCCCTCTCCTCCTCTAGGTATTTGCGTTGCTGTTGTGGATCGTGTGTTGGGCAGATCTCTTCGGCACCTTCCATGAGCTGCATCAGGGGGACACACGGCCGCCCATCTACTTCGTTACCCCACTGGTGGTCGGCATTACCATGGTACGCAACCAACAGGACGTGGCGTTGTAAACAGACAGTACAGCATTCAACTCACTTCCTGGAAAAAATACCTTATTTTAGGGGTCTTGTTGCTTAGGGACAGTTCAACATTTACTGGGGTGGTCAAATGTATATTTATTTGTGTTTTTAAAATTTTTATTGGGATTTTTATTGGTATGTTTCTATTGGTCTGTCTCTATTGGGCACAGGGGGAGGGGAGTGTGTTTCTATTGGTCTGTCTCTATTGGGCACAGGGGGAGGGGAGTGTGTTTCTATTGGGCACAGGGGGGGGAGGGGAGTGTGTTTCTATTGGGCACAGGGGAGGGGAGTGTGTTTTTCTATTGGGCACAGGGGGAGGGGAGTGTGTTTCTATTGGGCACAGGGGGAGGGGAGTGTGTTTCTATTTCTGTCTCTATTGGGCACAGGGGGTTTTCTAGGTCTGTCTCTATTGGGTGTGTTTCTATTGGGCACAGGGGGAGGGGAGTGTGTTTCTATTGGGCACAGGGGGAGGGGAGTGTGCCACATTTCATAATCTGCTTGCATGCACCTCTATATCAAGGTGTTTTTTTATATTTTTTTTATTTGACCTTTATTTAACTAGGCAAGTCAGAGAACAAATTCTTATTTTCTTATTTTCAATGACAGCCTAGGAAACACTGCCTGTTCAGGGGCAGAATGACAGATTTGTACCTTGTCAGCTCGGGGATTCGAACTTGCAACCTTTCGGTTACCAGTCCAACGCTCTAACCACTAGGCTACCCTGCCGCCCCGTGTTGTGGTACTTCCCTAATGGACTCCTCTACCAATCTAGCTTTTACTATTACCACAGGCCAATATAGTCTACCAGTCTGTTCTATCCTGCTCTCTATCCACCATTCATAGTGGTAGGTGGATAGTTTGTCCTGATCTGCTATAGGCTAACTAGCATACACATGTTTCAATATGAATCCACACAAATAGGAATAGCTGAGATGAAAGAACAGTGAGACACGAGGCTCAAGAAGCTCCAATACGAGCTGCTATTCCTCGCGCACCTAAAACCTAACGCTTCAAAACCATGATATCGAAGTGCACAAAGTCGGTAAGCTTTGCTTATTGGTTGTGTTGTGGTATTTGGGAGGGTAGTCCCCAAAGAAACCTGTTGGTGTTACATTTGGTGCCTATAGTATATTTTATATAATTAGAAATAAAGAATCAAAATGCTGAATGTCTGATTTCCTCCTAGCTGATCATTGTCTGCAGGCGGCTCTGATCGTAGTGTAATGAAACGTGCAGGGAGAGGGAGCTTCTATCTCAAGGCCATCAGACTGTTAAACAGCCACCACTAACATTGAGTGGCTGCTGCCAACACACCGACTCAACTCCAGCCACTTTAATAATGGGAATTGATGGGAAATGATGTAAAATATATCACTAGCCACTTTAAACAATGCTACTTAATATAATGTAACGGGCAGAGAGAGGGAGCTCGTCTGTGGTGGTCGGTGAACACCTCAACCGTCTGGCCAGTAGCCCTGCATGGTATCGACTGCCACAAAAGCAAGGCAGGAGTTTATAAGCACAGGCTCACTTACAGTTATTGTTATTTGTGGCCGTAAACATGTATTTTTGAGTTAATTCTATGAGGGCGGGAGGTTGTGCGTGAGGTAGATGCATGTTTACGTAACTTGTCATAGAGTCAAGCCATCATGTATGTGTCGTTATGTTGGTAGATGATTAGAGTGTCATTGTATTCCAGTAGCCTTAACAGTAATGCTACGCTGTAGGATGTAAGCCTATTGAACTTGATGTTATTCTCAGGCATCATTGTAGAGCAGTTGCTGTGTTGGCTCACTCTCTCTCTCTCTGTCTCTCTCTCTGTCTCTCTGTCTCTCTCTCTCTCTCTCTCTCTCTCTCTCTCTCTCTCTCTCTCTCTCTCTCTCTCTATTCTCAGGCAACATTGTAAAGCAGTTTCTGTGTTCTCTCTCTCTCTCTGTCTCTCTCTCTGTCTCTCTCTCTCTCTCTCTCTCTGTCTCTCTCTCTGTCTCTCTCTCTCTCTCTCTCTCTCTCTCTCTCTCTCTCTCTCTATTCTCAGGCAACATTGTAGAGCAGTTTCTGTGTTCTCTCTCTCTCTCTGTCTCTGTCTCTCTCTCTGTCTCTGTCTCTCTCTCTCTCTCTGTCTCTCTCTCTCTCTGTCTCTCTCTCTCTCTCTCTGTCTCTCTCTCTCTCTCTCTGTCTCTCTCTCTGTCTCTGTCTCTCTCTCTCTCTCTCTCTCTGTCTCTCTCTGTCTCTCTCTCTCTCTGTCTCTCTCTCTCTCTGTCTCTGTCTCTCTCTCTCTCTGTCTCTGTCTCTCTCTCTCTCTGTCTCTCTCTCTCTCTGTCTCTCTCTCTCTCTGTCTCTCTCTTTCTCTGTCTCTCTCTCTCTGTCTCTCTCATATATACCCTATGCTTAAGTGGGGGAAGGAGAGAGCGCTGAGATGATCCTTACATGCCCTTTTGTGTTTCTGTGCTTATCTAAATGGTGTTAACTCAACCCCTCCATCTCTTCTCTGCCTCAGTTGCTAGCTACGTTTCTGATCCAGTTTGAGAGGTTGAGAGGGGTCCAGTCTTCAGGGATTCTCTTTATATTCTGGTTCCTGTCGGTGCTGTGTGCCATCGTGCCTTTCCGCTCCAAGATCCTACAGGCCAAGGTGAGATCAAGGTTCCCCCTTTTTACTTTCTGATGTCTCCATCTGCCTCCAGCTCTCTCCTTCATCCCTTGACTCTCTCAAAAGGTGCCCCCCCTCCTCCATCATTCTCTCCCTCTCCTCCCTCCTTTCCTAGCTAAAGAACTTACGGTTGTCTAGGCAGGGACGTTGTTTTGTGGGTTAGGCAGGGACGTTGTTTTGGGGGTTAGGCAGGGACGTTGTTTCGGGGGTTAGGCAGGGACGTTGTTTTGGGGGTTAGGGGACAGGGGGACGTTGTTTCGGGGGTTAGGCAGGGACGTTAGGCAGGGACGTTGTTTCGGGGGTTAGGCAGGGACGTTGTTTCGGGGTTAGGCAGGGACGTTGTTTCGGGGGTTAGGCAGGGACGTTGTTTCGGGGTTAGGGTTTCGTGGGTTAGGCAGGGACGTTGTTTTGTGGGTTAGGCAGGGACGTTGTTTCGGGGTTAGGCAGGGACGTTGTTTTGGGGGTTAGGCAGGGACGTTGTTTTGGGGGTTAGGCAGGGACGTTGTTTTGGGGGTTAGGCAGGGACGTTGTTTCGGGGGTTAGGCAGGGACGTTGTTTTGGGGGTTAGGCAGGGATGAGGCTGTGTGGCGAGAGCAAGGGGGGGGGGGTGCGAGGGAGAGCGACAGAGAGAGGGAGAGAAATAGTTGGTCTGTTGTCCAGTGTTCTGAATGGAATAACATTGTGCTTGTGAACTTCAGATCTCTCATTGGCTATTGCTCATCACCGTTGTCAAAACTTGTCATTGCACATCTCACACCACAAGGGAATTGCCGGTAAAAAAAAAAAAAAAAAATTCATTTTACCTTTATTTAACTAGGCAAGTCAGTTAAGAGCAAATTCTTATTTATAATGACGGCCTAGGAACAGTGGGTTAACTGCCTGTTCAGGGGCAGAACGACAGATTTGTACCTTGTCAGCTCGGGGGTTTGAACTCGCAACCTTCCGGTTACTAGTCCAACGCTCTAACCACTAGGCTATCCTGCCGCCCCATGAAACAGGTTTGAAAATATCGGGATGTCTGGGATGTCTGGGATGTCTGGGATGTCTGGGATGTCTGGGATGTCTGGGATGTCTGGGATGTCTGGGATGTCTGGGACTGCTCAAAGACTGGATCGGTAGCCTCAGGTTGCGTCTCTAACCCGCTCACATTAAACGACGAGCGTCGGTGACGACCCCGTATAGCGTCCAGCCACCCCAGTCGTAGACTGTTCTCTCTACTACCGCATGGCAAGTGGTACTGGTGCGCCAAGTCTAGGACCAAAAGGCTTCTCAACAGTTTTTACCCCCAAGCCATAAGACTCCTGAACAGGTAACCAAATGGTTACCAGGATTATTTGCATTGTGTGCCACCCCCCCCCCAACCCCTCTTTTACCCTGCTGCTACTCTCTGTTTAGCATATTTGCCTAGTCACTTAGTCATTCATGTACATACTACCTCAATTGGCCCGACCAACCAGTCCTCCCACATATTGGCTAACAGGGTTATCTGCATTGTGTCCCACCAACCCCTCTTTTTATGCTACTGCTATTCTCTGTTCATCATATATGCATAGTCACTTTAACCATCCCTACATGTACATACTACCTCAATAAGCCTGATTAACCAGTGTCTGTATACAGCCTTGCTACTCTTATTCTCAAATGTCTTTTTACTGTTTTATTTCTTTACTTACACACACACACACACACACACACACACACACACACACACACACACACACACACACACATTCCTTTTTTGCACTATTGGTTAGAACCTGTAAGTAAGCATTTCACTGTGAGGTCTACTACACCTGTTGTATTCAGCATTTCACTGTAAGGTCTACTACACCTGTTGTATTCAGCATTTCACTGTGAGGTCTACTACACCTGTTGTATTCAGCATTTCACTGTAAGGTCTACTACACCTGTTGTATTCAGCATTTCACTGTAAGGTCTACTACACCTGTTGTATTCAGCATTTCACTGTAAGGTCTACTACACCTGTTGTATTCAGCATTTCACTGTGAGGTCTACTACACCTGTTGTATTCAGCATTTCACTGTAAGGTCTACTACACCTGCTGTATTCAGCATTTCACTGTGAGGTCTACTACACCTGTTGTATTCAGCATTTCACTGTAAGGTCTACTACACCTGCTGTATTCAGCATTTCACTGTAAGGTCTACCTACACCTGTTGTATTCAGCATTTCACTGTAAGGTCTACTACACCTGTTGTATTCAGCATTTCACTGTAAGGTCTACTACACCTGTTGTATTCATCATTTCACTGTGAGGTCTACTACACCTGTTGTATTCAGCATTTCACTGTGAGGTCTACCTACACCTGTTGTATTCAGCATTTCACTGTGAGGTCTACCTACACCTGTTGTATTCAGCATTTCACTGTAAGGTCTACTACACCTGTTGTATTCGGCGCACGTGACAAATAAACTTTGATTTGCGTCTCAGATCTCCAAAACTTGTCTGGAACAGACAAGTCGGGGCCACGATCATGTCGTAGTGTTCACCCAGCTTTAGTGTCCGTCAAAACTCCTTTTAAGAAATGTCTTTCATGACACGATGTCCTCCAACGGGTCAATCAAGTATTTCTCCTGTCTTGTGTTTCAGAGTGAGATTCCAGACAAGCTGCGTTTCATCACCTTCTATCTCTACTTCAGTCTGGTTGTATCACAGCTGATCCTCTGTTGCTTCAATGAGAAACCCCCCCTTTTCTCCAATGTCGACACAGACCCCGTGAGTCTCACACACACACACACACACACACACACACACACACACACACACACACACACACACACACACACACACACACACACACACACACACACACACACACACACACACACTTGTTTTACTTTCCTCGTGGGCACCAAACAATTGATTCTCATTCAAAATCAAATTTTTCCTAACCTTAACCTCAAATCCCTAACCTTAACTCCTAACCCGTGAGCCTATAATAGCATTTTTCTTTGTGGGGACTGGTGAAATTTGTCTGAATATTTTCTTGTTTTAATATTCTTGTGAGGACTTCTGGTCCCCACAACGATAGTAAAAACACACACACACACACTGTGGCCTATCTTCTTACTCTGTCATTTTCTCCTCAGAATCCTTGTCCTCAATCGACCGCTGGCTTCCTCTCCACAATGACCTTCTGGTGGTTCACTAGGTAAAACCATTTCCCCCACACACACACACACACACACACACACACACACACACACACACACACACACATATAACACGTATGTCCCATTCATCACCATTGTGTCTGTCCTATATATTTGTATGGCTTGTAGCTACTTCATGTTCACATATGTTATTCAATTAATCGGTACATTTGATCAATAATTAATAGAACTGCAAACAGCAGTCTTCTCTCTGTGCAATGGTTTCCATGGATACTGATAAAGTATCCCTCCCGTTGTGTCTCTCCCTGTCCCAGCATGGCGATCAAAGGCTATAAGAACCCTCTGGAAGCCAAAGACCTGTGGTCACTGAACAAGAGGGACAGCTCAGAGGAGGTTGTCCCCAAGCTGCTGAAAGAGTGGGACCTGGAGCAGATCAAGGCTCACAGGTAGAGAGGGAGGGAGTAGAGGGAGGGAGTAGAGGGAGGGAGTAGAGGGAGGGAGGGAGGGAGGGACCTGGAGCAGATCAAGGCTCACAGGTAGAGAGGGAGGGAGAGAGAGAGAGGGAGGGAGTAGAGGGAGGGAGGGAGGGAGGGAGTAGAGGGAGGGATTAGAGGGAGGGACCTGGAGCAGATCAAGGCTCACAGGTAGGGAGAGAGGGAGGGAGGAAGGGAGGGAGAGAGTAGAGGGAGAGAGGGAGGGAGAGAGGGAGGGAGAGAGGGAGGGAGGAAGGGAGGGAGTAGAGGGAGGGAGTAGAGGGAGGGGAGTAGAGGGAGGGAGTAGAGGGAGGGAGTAGAGGGAGGGAGGGAGTAGAGGGAGGGAGGGAGGGACCTGGAGCAGATGGATGGAGGGAGGGAGGGGGAGGGAGGGACCTGGAGCAGATCAAGGCTCACAGGTAGGGAGGGAGGGATTAGAGGGAGGGATTAGAGGGAGGGAGTAGAGGGAGGGAGGGAGGGAGTAGAGGGAGGGAGGGAGGGACCTGGAGCAGATCAAGGCTCACAGGTAGGGAGGGATTAGAGGGAGGGAGGGATTAGAGGGAGGGAGGGATTAGAGGGAGGGAGGGATTAGAGGGAGGGAGGGAGGGAGTAGAGGGAGGGAGAGAGAGAGAGAGGGAGGGAGAGAGGGAGGGACCTGGAGCAGATCAAGGCTCACAGGTAGGGAGGGAGTAGAGGGAGGGAGTAGAGGGAGGGAGAGAGAGAGAGAGGGAGGGAGAAGAGGGAGGGAGTAGAGGGAGGGAGTAGAGGGAGGGAGGGACCTGGAGCAGATCAAGGCTCACAGGTAGGGAGGGAGGGAGGGAGGGAGGGACTGAGGGAGTAGAGGGAGAAGAGGGAGGGAGTAGAGGGAGGGAGTAGAGGGATGGAGAGGGAGGGACCTGGAGCAGATCAAGGCTCACAGGTAGGGAGGGAGTAGAGGGAGGGAGTAGAGGGAGGGAGGGAGTAGAGGGAGGGACCTGGAGCAGATCAAGGCTCACAGGGAGGGAGGGAGGGAGGGAGGGAGGGAGGGAGGGAGGGAGGGAGGGAGGGAGGGAGGGAGGGAGGGAGGGAGACAGACAAATCTTATTGGTCACATACACATGGTTAGTAGATGTTATTGTGAGTGTAGCAAAATGCTTATACTTCTAGATCCAACAGTGCAGCAGTATCTAACAAGTAATATCTAACAATTCCACAACACAAACTAATACACACAGTCTACTATAGGAATGTGATGAGAATATATGAGTATAAAATATATGGATGAGCAGTGACAGAGCGGCTAAGATGTAATAGTAAAGAATAGATAGTGAAGGATACAGTATACAGTATATACACATGAGATGAGTAATGTGAGAAATGTAAACATTCTTAAAGTGGCATTATTAAAGTGACTAGTGTTGCATTTATTAAAGTGGCCAATGATATCAAGTCTGTATGTAGGCAGCCGCCTCTCTGCGCTAGTGATGGCTGTTTGAAGATGTCGTTCCCATAGTTACGATTAAAACATTCCCAAACCAGAAACCGTGTATTGATGGCAGCATTCGCGTGAAACTGAAAGCGCGAACCACTGCTTTTAACCAGGGTACGGTGACCGAATACAAACAGTGTAGCTATTCCCTCCGCTAAGCGTCAGTATAGAGACAAAGTAGAGTCGCAATTCAGCGGCTCAGACATGAGAGTTATGTGGCAGGGTCTACAGTCAATCACGGATTACAAAAAGAAAACCAGCCCCGTCACGGACCAGGATGTCTTGCTCCCAGGCAGACTAAATAACTTTTTTGCCCGCTTTGAGGACAATACAGTGCCACTGACACGGCCTGCAACCAAAACATGCGGACTGTCCTTCACTGCAGCCGACATGAGTAAAACATTTAAACGTGTTAACCCTCGCAAGGCTGCAGGCCCAGACGGCATCCCCAGCCGCGTCCTCAGAGCATGCGCAGACCAGCTGGCCGGTGTGTTTACGGACATATTCAATCAATCCTTATCCCAGTCTGCTGTTCCCACATGCTTCAAGAGGGCCACCATTGTTCCTGTTCCCAAGAAAGCTAAGGTAACTGAGCTAAACGACTACCGCCCCGTAGCACTCACTTCCGTCATCATAAAGTGCTTTGAGAGACTAGTCAAGGACCATATCACCTCCACCCTACCTGACACCCTACTAGACAGACCAAGGCTTGGAGGGAGAGTGGGGGAGAGAGAGGGAGGCAAGGGATGTAGGGTGGAACAAAGGGAGGGAGACAGGAATGTGGAGCAGGCCAAGGCTCGGAGGGAGAGTGGGGGAGAGAGAGGGAGGCAAGGGATGTAGGGTGGAACAGAGGGAGGGAGACAGGAATGTGGAGCAGGCCAAGGCTCACAGGGAGGGAGAGATTAACGCCAACATGAACATTGGGTATACCATTGCTCAATTTCCTTAGTCTTTCCTGGAACACATTCTATTTGGTGATGCTTATCTCAAAGGCGTCCAATTATTTCACTACATCTAGGTACAAAGAAAAGAGAAACCTGCAAATTCCAATAACATTTTTTAATTAGTAATTCTTTTACTGTTTAAATATCACTTCCCTTCTTTCCTTATTTTCCTTTTAACAACAATATTGACCCAGTAGTATGAATGTGTAGAGAATGGTTTCTCTTGTTTAAGGTTACACAGACTAAGTCAACAGTAGTTTCCCCTTTTCAACTCGTTCCCAGAACAGTTGAGAGATGTGGTGGTTTGTTTTTATGAGCTCTGAATACTGGAGTGTGCGAGCGTGATAGAAACCACTGCAGAGAGCAGTACCTTTTGTTAGGATAGAAACCACTGCAGAGAGCAGTACCTTTTGTTAGGATAGAAACCACTGCAGAGAGCAGTACCTTTTGTTAGGATAGAAACCACTGCAGAGAGCAGTACCTTTTGTTAGGATAGAAACCACTGCAGAGAGCAGTACCTTTTGTTAGGATAGAAACCACTGCAGAGAGCAGTACCTTTTGTTAGGATAGAAACCACTGCAGAGAGCAGTACCTTTTGTTAGGATAGAAACCACTGCAGAGAGCAGTACCTTTTGTTAGGATAGAAACCACTGCAGAGAGCAGTACCTTTTGTTAGGATAGAAACCACTGCAGAGAGCAGTACCTTTTGTTAGATAGAAACCACTGCAGAGAGCAGTACCTTTTGTTAGGATAGAAACCACTGCAGAGAGGATAGAAACAGTACCTTTTGTTAGTAGAAACCACTGCAGAGAGCAGTACCTTTTGTTAGATAGAAACCACTGCAGAGAGCAGTACCTTTTGTTAGGATAGAAACCACTGCAGAAAGTACCACCACTGCAGAGAGCAGTACCTTTGTTAGTAGAAACCACTGCAGAGAGCAGTTTTTGTTAGGATAGAAACCACTGCAGAGAGCAGTACCTTTTGTTAGGATAGAAACCACTGCAGAGAGCAGGTACCTTTTGTTAGGATACCTTTTGTTAGGATAGAAACCACTGCAGAGAGCAGTACCTTTTGTTAGGATAGAAACCACTGCAGAGAGCAGTACCTTTTAGTTAGAGATAGAAACCACTGCAGAGAGCAGTACCTTTTGTTAGGATAGAAACCACTGCAGAGAGCAGTACCTTTTGTTAGGATAGAAACCACTGCAGAGAGCAGTACCTTTTGTTAGGATAGAAACCACTGCAGAGAGCAGTAGTTAGGATAGAAACCACTGCAGAGAGCAGTACCTTTTGTTAGGATAGAAACCACTGCAGAGAGCAGTACCTTTTGTTAGGATAGAAACCACTGCAGAGAGCAGTACCTTTTGTTAGGATAGAAACCACTGAAACCAGGATAGAAACCACTGCAGAGAGCAGTACCTTTTGTTAGGATAGAAACCACTGCAGAGAGCAGTACCTTTTTTGTTAGGATAGAAACCACTGCAGAGAGGATAGAAACCACTGCAGAGAGCAGTACCTTTTGTTAGGATAGAAACCACTGCAGAGAGCAGTACCTTTTGTTAGGATAGAAACCACTGCAGAGAGCAGTACCTTTTGTTAGGATAGAAACCACTGAGAGCAGTACCTTTGTTAGGATAGAAACCACTGCAGAGAGCAGTACCACTTTGTTAGGATAGAAACCACTGCAGAGAGCAGTACCTTTTGTTAGGATAGAAACCACTGCAGAGAGCAGTACCTTTTGTTAGGATAGAAACCACTGCAGAGAGCAGTACCTTTTGTTAGGATAGAAACCACTGCAGAGAGCAGTACCTTTTGTTAGGATAGAAACCACTGCAGAGAGCAGTACCTTTTGTTAGGATAGAAACCACTGCAGAGAGCAGTACCTTTTGTTAGGATAGAAACCACTGCAGAGAGCAGTACCTTTTGTTAGGATAGAAACCACTGCAGAGAGCAGTACCTTTTGTTAGGATTACCTTTTGTTAGATAGAAACCACTGCAGAGAGCAGTACCTTTTGTTAGGATAGAAACCACTGCAGAGAGCAGTACCTTTTGTTAGGATAGAAACCACTGCAGAGAGCAGTACCTTTTGTTAGGATAGAAACCACTGCAGAGAGCAGTACCTTTTGTTAGGATAGAAACCACTGCAGAGAGCAGTACCTTTTGTTAGGATAGAAACCACTGCAGAGAGCAGTACCTTTTGTTAGGATAGAAACCACTGCAGAGAGCAGTACCTTTTGTTAGGATAGAAACCACTGCAGAGAGCAGTACCTTTTAGTTAGGATTTTGTTAGAAAACCACTGCAGAGAGCAGTACCTTTTGTTAGGATAGAAACCACTGCAGAGAGCAGTTAGTTAGGATAGAAACCACTGCAGAGAGCAGTACCTTTTGTTAGGATAGAAACCACTGCAGAGAGCAGTACCTTTTGTTAGGATAGAAACCACTGCAGAGAGCAGTACCTTTTGTTAGGATAGAAACCACTGCAGAGAGCAGTACCTTTTGTTAGGATAGAAACCACTGCAGAGAGCAGTACCTTTTGTTAGGATAGAAACCACTGCAGAGAGCAGTACCTTTTGTTAGGATAGAAACCACTGCAGAGAGCAGTACCTTTTGTTAGGATAGAAACCACTGCAGAGAGCAGTACCTTTTGTTAGGATAGAAACCACTGCAGAGAGCAGTACCTTTTGTTAGGATAGAAACCACTGCAGAGAGCAGTACCTTTTGTTAGGATAGAAACCACTGCAGAGAGCAGTACCTTTTGTTAGGATAGAAACCACTGCAGAGAGCAGTACCTTTTGTTAGGATAGAAACCACTGCAGAGAGCAGTACCTTTTGTTAGGATAGAAACCACTGCCAGAGAGCAGTACCTTTTGTTAGGATAGAAACCACTGCAGAGAGCAGTACCTTTTGTTAGGATAGAAACCACTGCAGAGAGCAGTACCTTTTGTTAGGATAGAAACCACTGCAGAGAGCAGTTTTTGTTAGGATAGAAACCACTGCAGAGAGCAGTACCTTTTGTTAGGATAGAAACCACTGCAGAGAGCAGTACCTTTTGTTAGGATAGAAACCACTGCAGAGAGCAGTACCTTTTGTTAGGATAGAAACCACTGCAGTTAGAAACCACTGCAGTTAGGATAGAAACCACTGCAGAGAGCAGTACCTTTTGTTAGGATAGAAACCACTGCAGAGAGCAGTACCTTTTGTTAGGATAGAAACCACTGCAGAGAGCAGTACCTTTTGTTAGGATAGAAACCACTGCAGAGAGCAGTTTTTGTTAGGATAGAAACCACTGCAGAGAGCAGTACCTTTTGTTAGGATAGAAACCACTGCAGAGAGCAGTACCTTTTGTTAGGATAGAAACCACTGCAGAGAGCAGTGTTAGGATAGAAACCACTGCAGAGAGCAGTACCTTTTGTTAGGATAGAAACCACTGCAGAGAGCAGTACCTTTTGTTAGGATAGAAACCACTGCAGAGAGCAGTACCTTTTGTTAGGATAGAAACCACTGCAGAGAGCAGTACCTTTTGTTAGGATAGAAACCACTGCAGAGAGCAGTACCTTTTGTTAGGATAGAAACCACTGCAGAGAGCAACACCTTTTTGTTAGGATAGAAACCACTGCAGTGTGCAGTACCTTTTGTTAGGATAGAAACCACTGCAGTGTGCAGTACCTTTTGTTAGGATAGAAACCACTGCAGTGTGCAGTACCTTTTGTTAGGATAGAAACCACTGCAGTGTGCAGTACCTTTTGTTAGGATAGAAACCACTGCAGAGAGCAGTACCTTTTGTTAGGATAGAAACCATTGCAGTGTGCAGTACCTTCTGTTAGGATAGAAACCACTGCAGAGAGCAGCACCTTTTGTTAGGATAGAAACCACTGCAGAGAGCAGCACCTTTTTGTTAGGATAGAAACCACTGCAGAGAACAGCACCTTTTTGTTAGGATAGAAACCACTGCAGAGAGCAACACATTTTTGTTAGGATAGAAACCACTGCAGAGAGTAACACCTTTTGGTTAGGATAGAAACCACTGCAGAGAGCAGTACCTTTTGGTTATGATAGAAACCACTGCAGAGAGCAGCACCTTTTGAGCATTTAATATGATGAGTCAGTGTCTTTTCATCTCCGGTCTTGGTTGGAAAACACAATAGGAGAGAGAAGTCACCCAGTTTGCAAAATTACGTTGAAAAGACATCTTTTATAAGTACTTTCCAGACATTGATATCACGTCCATTTTACGTGCTAAATGAAAAGGTGATTTTTCTGGACTTTATTTTTCGATCATTGATTCTATGACCAAATTTTCTCCAGCTATGACAATGTGACTAAGCAAGGCAGCACAATGTGACTAAGCAAGGCAGCACAATGTGACTAAGCAAGGCAGCGCAATGTGACTAAGCAAGGCAGCGCAATGTGACTAAGCAAGGCAGCGCAATGTGACTAAGCAAGGCAGCGCAATGTGACTAAGCAAGGCAGCGCAATGTGACAAAAATATTTCAAATTTATCCATTACATAGTTCTGTCATCTAGCAGGTTCCCACCTATAAATACAGTGCATTTCGAAATTCAGACCCTTTGACTTTTTCAAACATTTTGTTACATTACAGCCTTATTCTAAAATTGATTAAATACATCTGTTCCTCATCAATCTGCACACAATACCACATGACAAAGCAAAAAAAAAGTTGTATCAATTTTTGCAAATGTATAAAAAGAACTGAAATATCACATTTACATAAGTTTTGAGACCCTGTACTCAGTACATTGTTGAAGCACCTTTGGCAGTGATTACAGCCTCGCGTCTTCTTGGGTATGACATTGCAAGCTTTGAACACCTGTATTTGGGGAGTTTCTCCCATTCTTCTCAGATCCTCTCAAGCTCTGTCAGGTTGGATTGGGAGTGTTGCTGCACAGCTATTTTCAAGTCCGGGCTCTGGCTGGGCCACTCAAGGGCATTCAGAGACTTGTCCCAAAGCCATTTCTCTGTTGTCTTTGCTGTATACTTCATCATTGTCCTGTTGGAAGGTTTACCTTCGCCCCCATGGTTCCAAGCTTCTTCCATTTAAGAATGATGGAGGCCACTGTGTTCTTGGGGAACCTTCAATTCTGCAGAAATGTTTTGGTACCCATCCCCAGACATGTGCCTCGACACAATCATGTCTCGGGCCTCTATGGACAATTCCTTCTACCTCGTGGCTTGGTTTTTAGCTCTGACATTCACTGTCAACTGTTTGTTCTTATATAGACAGGTGTGTGCCTTTCCAAATCATGTCCAATCAATTGAATTTACCACAGGTGGACTCCAATGAAGTTGAGGAAACATCTCAAGGAAGGTCAATGTGAACAGGATCCACCTGAGCTAAATCTCGGGACTCATTGCAAAGTGTCTGAATACTTATGTAAATGTGTTTTTTTTTTTAAATAAATTTGAAAACATTTCTAAACCTGTTTTTGCTTTGTCAATATGGGGTATTGTGTGTAAATTAATGAGTAAAAATAATTTCATAAATTTTACAATTAAAGCTGTAACGTAACAAAATGTTGAAAAAGTTGAGGGGTCTGAATACTTTCCAAAAATACTGTATCTGGGCTTTTGGATTGACAATAATTTCACGTTTAAAAAAACATACGGATGAGCTAGTTAAGAAGCTGAGATTTAAGTAGGCTTCTTTTATAGAAAAATCTTTCCTCTCCCTAAACAGCAGGAAGCAGATTGTACAGTCAACTTTCATGACAGTTCTTAAATGCTGTCACCAGCAGCCACTACTCTTAACTTTGGATGCTGTCTACCACAGTCATCGGAACGCAGCAGCCACTACTCTTAACTTTGGATGCTGTCTACCACAGTCATCGGAACGCAGCAGCCACTACTCTTAACTTTGGATGCTGTCTACCACAGTCATCGGAACGCAGCAGCCACTACTCTTAACTTTGGATGCTGTCACCACAGTCATCGGAACGCAGCAGCCACTACTCTTAACTTTGGATGCTGTCTACCACAGTCATCGGAACGCAGCAGCCACTACTCTTAACTTTGGATGCTGTCTACCACAGTCATCGGAACGCAGCAGCCACTACTCTTAACTTTGGATGCCGTCTACCACAGCACTCTTCATTGCAAGGGGCCGTTTTAATATGCATTAATGCATCCTGTATCGAAAGGTAGGCTGGTCCTCATTAAAGTCCCGCAGACGACTTCATTACTCCCGTTACACAACTTCCTGGTAAATACACCTTCAGTTTTAGTGCCCCCTCCCCCCTTCATTTTTGAAATAGCGCCCTACATCTTGACACTCCGGTGCCTCTAAGGCAGTTTAGGACTTTAATGTTGAGTTCATTTTAATGGGGTTGAATGTAAATCATTTTTATTTGTGGTGTTTTGAAGATGTGTTGATTCTGTCATTTTGTAGTTAATTTTGAATTTGTTGTATCATTGTCCTAAGGACACCATTGTAAATGAGACCCTGATCTCATTGGGGTCCCCTGAATAAATAAAAGTTAACAAAAATACAAAAAATGGGGTAAATCTAGGCCCTTAAAATAAGGCCTTATGCAATTAAAAAAACATTTTTTATGATAACATTCTCTTAGGATTTCACTTGGTGAAGTCCACAGGACTGGAAATGGATGAAATCTGTCACTAACAAATACAGCCATGGATGGTAACTTTACAATGTACTAGAAAGGCAAGGCACTCTGGGAAATATTTTAATAAGGCTTTACACTAAGCAGTATGTTAATTGAACACTGTTCTAGTGTCTGTATGGGTCCACAGACGAATCCATTTTATTATAATTTTTTACACTGGAGAATTTGCTCTGTAGCTAACCGGAAGAAATTCAAGGGAGAGCACGGCACATGACTGGGCAAAACTAGAACAGCTTGTGAAGTTGCTTGAGCAGTTCGCAATCCATACTGACCAACTTCAAACTGACAGCCAATCACTGTCTGATGTGGTGCCATGCTTTCTCAAACTTGAGGCACACTTGCAGTCAACTACTGTTGCAAAACAGTTGGCACATGTCCTCCTGAAGTCACTGTGTGAGCACTTCGCATGCATACTGAATCCTCTGGCAGCCAACTTCCATCCAACCCCTACAGCAGCTTTCCTGATGGATCCAAGTGTGTCTCTGACACTTTGCTCCACAGAGCCACTGATGAGGGAAGCAGAATCTGTTGTTCTTCAGCAAATCAGAGAGGACAAACGTGGAGCAGCAGGACCCCAGGAACATGAATCCAGCCAAGCGTCTTGACCAAATTGCATGAGAAATATAGCTTCCTCACATCGAAGATTGTGTCGGAGGTCATTGTCCAGCCGGAGGGTCAACCTGGCAGGGCATTTAGTGCCCTCTGAGCTGCAGAAATACCTGGAAGAGGTAAAGGGAGGCGTTTCGAGAGTCGCTTCTCCAGTGCTGCCAGGCTGTTTATTCAAAGCTGTGTCCTGTGGTTCTGGATCTGGCTTCTGCCCCTTGCATCCCAAGCGTTATTGGAGAGAATATTCCGCCTGTCATCAGGCTTGAGAAACCGAATGACCACTTCTCTAGAACGCAGCGTCTTCTTGAAGATAAACCAGAAAACACACACACCACACACACACACACACACACCACACACACCACACACACCACACACCACACACACCACACACACACACACCACACACCACACACCACACACACACACCACACACCACACACCACACACCACACACCAGCACCACACACCACACACCACACACCACACACAACGCTTTCTGGCTGTGAAATTATAGATTTGTGAAGAAGTGTTGTGCTTATGTTGTTGCAGCTGTTGTTGTTTTTTTAAACTCTATTTGAAAACAGTCAGTCTCTAATATTACATAAACATGTCAAATGACTTAATTTGTTGTATTTTCCTCGGTCTTTGTATAACGGTAAAGATACTTGATTATTCTACTGAAGTTAAAAACACATTGGATGGGTGTTAACAAGGGGCAAGAGTTTCCTCACAACATTTTATTATTGCACCAGGCACTTATCCTTTAAATACAAGTCACACTAGGATGGATTTCAGTGGAGGCTGCTGAGGGGAGGACGGCTCATACTAATGGCTGGAATGGTATTAACCTGTCCAGGACTAGCGGAACCCCTCGCCAACAGCCAATGAAATTGCAGGGCGCCAAATATAAATCAACAGAAATCCCATAAATCAAATTTCTCAAACATACAAGTATTAGGCGCCATTTTAAAGATAGAATTCTCGTTAATCCAGGCACAGTATCTGATTTCAAAAATTATTTACAGCGAAAGCTCCACGAACGACACCACCAAGTCACAGAAAAACCCAGCCATTTTTCCAGCCAAAGAGAGGAGTCACAAACAGCACAAATAGAGAGAAAATGAATCACTAACCTTTGATGATATTCATCGGATGACACTCATAGGACTTCATGTTACACAATACATGTATGTTTTGTTCGATAAAGTGCATATGTATATCCAAAAATCTCATTTTACATTGGTGTGTTATGTTCAGTAGTTCAAAAACATGCTGTGATTTTGCAGAGCCAGATCAATTCACAGAAATACTCATTATAAATGTTGATGTAAATTCAAGTGTTATGCATGGAACTTTAGATACACTTCTCCTTAATGCAACCACTGTCAGATTTCCCAAAAACTTTACGGAGAAAGCATACCATGCAACGATTTGAGTACGGTGCTCAGACACAAAAACAAGCCATACAGATACCTGCCATGTTGTAGAGTCAACATTAGTCAGAAATAGCATTATAAATATTCACTTACCTTTGATCTTCATCAGAATGCACTCCCAGGAATCCCAGTTCCACAATAAATGTTTGATTTGTTCGATAAAGTTCGTTTATGTCCAAATAGCTTCTTTTGTTAGGGCGTTTGGTAAACATCCAAACGCGCCTTCAGGTCCAGCCGAACATCGGATGAAAAGTTCAAAAAGTTATATTACAGGTCGTACAAACTTGTCAAACTAGGGATAGAATCAATCTTTAGGATGTTTTTATCATGAATGTTCAATAATGTTCCAACCGGATAATTCCATTGTCTGTAGAAAATAAATGGAACGAGAGCTACCTCTCATGTGAAATGCACGTAACTGAGAACGAGTCTGCTGCCAAGACCCCTTAGTCAAACGGCTCTCACCCAGCCCCCCTTCACAGTAGAAGCCTGAAACAATGTTCTAAAGACGGTTGACATCTAGTGGAAGCCTTAGGAAGTGCAAAATGACCCATATCCCACTGTGTATTCGATAGGGGCTGAGTTCAAAAACTACAAACCTCAGATTTCCCACTTCCTGTTTGGATTTTTTTCTCACATTTTTACCTGCCATATGAGTTCTGTTATACTCAGAGACATCATTCAAACAGTTTAGAACCTTCAGAGTGTTTTCTATCCAATACTAATAATAATATGCATGTATTAAGCATCTGGGACAGGGTAGGAGACAGTTTACTCTGGGCACGCTATTCATCCAAAAGTGAAAATGCTGCCCCCTATCCCAAAGAAGTTAATGGAATAGCATCAACCCATGTGTTTGTTTTTATTACTATTCCACTCCAACAATTTCCACGAGCCCGCCCTCCCCAATTAAGGTGCCACCAATCTCCTGTGATTGATTTACACTGAGTATACTAAACATGAGGAACACCTGCTCTTTCCATGACCTAGACTGACCAGGTGAAAGCTATGATCCCTTATTGATGTCACTTGCTAAATCCACTCCAATCTACTCCGGTCCAGACCTCACAAAAACAAAATGCCTGAAGGACTTCAAATGCTAAGTGGGCATGCTAGTATCAAAGACTGAATTCATTCACAGTACAGATCCCTTCCTTCCTTCCTTCTTTCCCTTCCTTTCCCTTTCCTTCCCTTCCTTCCTTTTTTTCCCTTCCTTCCTTCTTTCCTTCCTTCCTTCTTTTCCTTCTTTCCTTCCTCCCTTCTTCCTTCCTCCCTTCCCTTCCCTTCCTTTTTTTCCCTTCACTTCCTTCTTTCCTTCCTCCCTTCTTTCTCTTCTTTCCTTTCCTTCCTCCTTTCTTTCCTTCCTTCTTTCCTTCCTTCCTTCTTTCCCTTCACTTCCTTCTTTCTCTTTCCTTCCTCCCTTCTTTCCTTCCTTCCTTCCTTCCTTCCTTCCTTTGTTCCTTCCTTCCTTCCTTTGTTCCTTCCTTCCTTCCTTTGTTCCTTCCTTCCTTCTTTCCCTGCACTTCCTTCTTTCTCTTTCCTTCTTCTTTCCCTTCCTTCCTTCTTTCCTCCCTTCCCTTCCCTTCCTTCTTTCCTTCTTTCCTTTCCTTCCCTTCCCTTCTTTCCTTTACTTCCTCCCTTCTTTCCTTTCCTTCCTTCCTCCCTTTCCTCCCTTCTTTCCTCCTTCTTTCTCTTCCTCCCTTCTTTCTCTTTCCTTCCTCCCTTCTTTCCTTTCCTTCCTCCCTTCTTTCCTTTCCTTCCTCCCTTCCTCCCTTCTTTCCTTCCTCCCTTCTTTCCTTCCTCCCTTCTTTCTCTTTCCTTCTTTCCTTCCTCCCTTCTTTCTCTTTCCTCCCTTCTTTCTCTTTCCTCCCTTCTTTCTCTTTCCTTCTTTCCTTCCTCCCTTCTTTCCTTCCTCCCTTCTTTCTTTCCTTCTTCCTTCCTCCCTTTCCCTTCACTTCCCTCTTTCTTTCCTTCCTCCCTTCATTTCTTTCTCTTTCCTTCCCTTCTTTCCTCCCTTCTTTCTCTTTCCTCCCTTCTTTCTCTTTCCTTCTTTCCTTCCTCCCTTCTTTCCCTTCACTTCCTTCTTTCTCTTTCAATCCTCCCTTCTTTCCCTTCACTACCTTTTCTCTTTCCTTCCTCCCTTTCTCTTTCATTCCTCCCTTCTTTCTCTTTCCTTCCTCCCTTCTTTCTCTTTCATTCCTCCCTTCTTTCTCTTTCCTTCCTCCCTTCTTTCTCTTTCATTCCTCCCTTCTTTCTCTTTCATTCCTCCCTTCTTTCCCTTAATGTATTTATTTTCAGTTTCCCTGCCAAGTTCTGTCTGGTTTTACCTTCAGTTTACATAAGGACCAGTGATGTTATATGAAGGAGAGGCCTAAGCTTGTAATTGGCGGTGTGAAGGAGGGTTGTGTTTCATTGATTAATCCTCTATTGAAATCTAACCCTCCACATTCAGATCTCTGGGAGAAAATCACACAAACATATACAATATATCTGCTAACTTCAAGGAAAAAAGTTGAATTTGATGAATGCTTCTTCTACTGGAAACTAATTTCCCTCCCTTTTCTCCACAGTGCTGAGGACCGGTCCACCCAGGCTCTGTACTCCAAGCCTCCGTCAGCGGGAGAGCCCAACCACGTAGGGGGGGAGAACAGTCCTGGGGAGGTGGAGGTGTTGCTGTCCAAAAAGAAAACCCCCAAGAAGCCCTCCTTCCTCCGCTCCCTCATCAAGGCTTTTGGACCCTACTTCCTCATCGGATCTGCCTTTAAACTCCTACAGGACCTCATCAGCTTCGTCAACCCACAGCTCCTCAGGTAAGTAGAGCACCACGAAGCATTATAACCCCTTATGAAGCTGTTTGAAGCCTATATGTCAAGATGAACACGCTGAACGTGGGCCTGAATACAATTTGAAGTTCTGAGTAAAGATAAAGATCTGTGAGATATTTCAATATAACTGCTGTATATTCCTGTATATTCCTCTTTCAGACCCATCACAGAAGCATCTGTTTTCCTTGTAGCTTTGCAGGGTGACAGGACAGCATTGTTCCTCTCACTACCACAGTGATTCCAAGTACCTGGACAGTATTTACCTACGTGGTTTATGGAAGGAAATTATCTACCTAACAATCTCTCGTTTTCTCAAATTTTTTAAAGTTTTGCATGGTGTTCGTTTTTCGTTCTTATGGTCTTATTTGTATGTTATGCAAAGCCAACGTGTAAATGTCTTCCCGGTGTAGACTATCATGACTGGGTGTGTATTTGAATGACGGCCGCTTTTCTGTGATAAACATAAACCCCCTCTGTGTCGTAAAGAGGGGTTTATTCATGATTTATTTCCTGGAGAGAAGAGACAGTGATAGGTTGTTAGGTAGATGGTATCTTTCCATAAACCACATGGGTGTCATGGTGGTTAGCTCGTAATGGAAAAACTGCACCTTCCGTTGCTTGTTTTATGTCCTTCGTTCTAGGGCTTTGCCCTTTGCTCATTGTACTTACAGATCACATATTATTTGTATATATTCAGTATGTTATGCTGCAAGACATTTTCTTAACAGTAATAATACATTAACCATGTAAGTCGCTCTGGATAAGAGCGTCTGCTAAATGACTTAAATGTAAATGTAAATTTCCATTTGATCTCGCTCTTTCTCTCACTAGTTTATTGATCTCGTTCACGAAGCAGAAGGATGCTCCCACCTGGTGGGGTTATGCCCTGGCATTCCTCATGTTCTTCACAGCCTTCCTCCAGACCCTCATCCTGCACCAACACTTCCAGTACTGCTTCGTCACCGGGATGAGGCTCCGCACCGCCATCATAGGAGCTATCTACAGGAAGGTACACACAGGCAGAATCTCACACACACACACGCACGCACGCACGCACGCACGCACGCACGCACAGGAGCATACACACACACACGCACACACAGGAGCATACACACACACACGCACACACAGGAGCATACACGCACACACAGGAGCATACACACACACACGCACACACAGGAGCATACACACACACACACGCGCGCACACACAGGAGCATACACATACACACACGAGCACACACAGGAGCATACACACACACACACAGAAGCATGCACGCACATACCCATACGCATGTATTCACGCAAACAGACATTCACTACAGTGGCGAAAGTACTGAATCTCTCTCTCTCTATCTTCTGTTCTGCCTCTATCTCTCTCTCTCTTTCTCTGTTCTCTCCCTAGTCTCTGATCATCACGAACGCGGCCAAGCGTACATCTACAGTGGGAGAGATAGTCAACCTGATGTCAGTGGACGCTCAGCGCTTCATGGATCTCACCACCTTTCTCAACATGCTGTGGTCCGCCCCACTTCAGATCATACTGGCGCTATACTTCCTGTGGCAGGTGGGTGGGTTCTTACCATGGAGGTGGGTTTATTAGTCCGCCATAGAATAACTAGTACATAGGGGAAGTAGATCTAATGACATCTGTGTTGATTAGTCATGTCTGGTCTGTCTGTGTTGTTGAACCAGGATCCATCTCTGTTGTGTTGGTTGGTCATGCCTTGTCTCTGTGTTGGTTGGTCATGCCTTGTCTCTGTGTTGGTTGGTCATGCCTTGTCTCTGTGTTGATTGGTCATGCCTTGTCTCTGTGTTGGTTGGTCATGCCTTGTCTCTGTGTTGGTTGGTCATGCCTTGTTGGTTGGTCTCTGTCTCTGTTGGTTGGTCATGCCTTGTCTCTGTGTTGGTTGGTCATGCCTTGTCTCTGTGTTGGTTGGTCGTCATTGCCTTGTCTCTGTGTTGGTTGGTCATGCCTTGTCTCTGTGTTGGTTGGTCATGCCTTGTCTCTGTGTTGGTTGGTCATGCCTTGTCTCTGTGTTGGTTGGTCATGCCTTGTCTCTGTGTTGGTTGGTCATGCCTTGTCTCTGTGTTGGGTTGGTCGTTGTCTCTGTGTTGATTGGTCGTGCCTTGTCTCTGTGTTGGTTGGTCGTGCCTTGTCTCTGTGTTGGTTGGTCGTGCCTTGTCTCTGTGTTGGTTGGTCGTGCCTTGTCTCTGTGTTGGTTGGTCGTGCCTTGTCTCTGTGTTGGTCATGCCTTGTCTCTGTGTTGGTTGGTCATGCCTTGTCTCTGTGTTGTGTTGGGTCATGCCTTGTCTCTGTGTTGATTGGTCATGCCTTGTCTCTGTGTTGGTTGGTCATGCCTTGTCTCTGTGTTGGTTGGTCATGCCTTGTCTCTGTGTTGATTGGTCATGCCTTGTCTCTGTGTTGATTGGTCATGCCTTGTCTCTGTGTCTCTGTGTTGATTGGTCATGCCTTGTCTCTGTGTTGATTGGTCGTGCCTTGTCTCTGTGTTGATTGGTCATGCCTTGTCTCTGTGTTGATTGGTCATGCCTTGTCTCTGTGTTGATTGGTCATGCCTTGTCTCTGTGTTGATTGGTCATGCCTTGTCTCTGTGTTGGTTGGTCATGCCTTGTCTCTGTGTTGGTTGGTCATGCCTTGTCTCTGTGTTGATTGGTCATGCCTTGTCTCTGTGTTGATTGGTCATGCCTTGTCTCTGTGTTGATTGGTCATGCCTTGTCTCTGTGTTGTAGAACCTGGGTCCGTCAGTGCTGGCTGGTGTTGCTGTGATGATCCTCCTGATTCCTTTAAATGCTGCCATCGCTGTGAGGACACGAGCCTACCAGGTATACATAGCTCCCTCTGCTACTCTGAGGGCTTATCATTGGGGACAAGGAGTTGTAGTGGTGATGAGGATTGTTATTAAGATGATAAAATCTCATAGAAAATAAGTTGGTTGTTTAATCTAAGGGTCAATGTAGAAACAGGTGCCCAACTTTTTACCACATAAATGCTAAGGATCCAACAACAAAGCCCTGTATAGATCTGAGGTGAGTTTGTACTACTGTGCTTCAAACTCTGACTTTTTTGTATTTTGAGAAACCATATCTTCAATCTAAGCCTACTAGAAAGTATGTGCACTCAGGCCTGGAGAGAAGCACAAAATAATTCCGCTTCCCAAGAATAGTAAAGCCCACTTTACTGGCTCAAAGAGCCGACCAATCAGTCTGTTACCAACGCTAAGTAACCTTTTTTGGGGGGAAAAAATGTGTTTGACAAGATACAATGCTATTTTACTGTAAACTATTGTAGTCTGCTGCTGGAAAACGTATGTGTTATGGCTTTACACCCCCTGCTATATTGTGGATAAAGAGTTACCTGTCTAACAACACAGAGGGTGTTATTTAATGGAAGCCTCTCCATCATAATCTAGGTAGAATCAGGCATTCCCCAGGGCAGCTGCCCAGGCCCCTTACTTTTTCAATCTTTACTAATGATATGCCACTGGCTTTGAGCCAATGTGTTTATGTATGCGGATGACTCAACACTATATACGTTAGCTACTATAGCGAGTGAAATCACTGCCACCCTTTTTCTTTTTGTCAATTTTTTACACAAAAACTAAAAGCATTGTATTTGGGAAAAATCATTCACTAAACCTCAACTAAATCTTGTTTTAATAATGTGGAAATTGAGCAAGTGGAGGAGACTAAACTGCTTGGAGTAACCTGAATTGTAAACTGTCATGGTCAACATATTGATACAACAGTAGCTAGGATGAGGAAAAGTCTGTCCATAATAAAGCGTTGCTCTGCCGCCTTAACAACACTATCAACAAGGCAGGCCCTACAGGCCCTGGTTTTATCACACCTGGACTGCTGTTCAGTCAGGTGCCACAAAGTGGAAAATTACAGACAGGGCAGCAAGACTGGCCCTGAAATGTACAGGCAGAGCTGACATTAATAATATGCATGTAATATAATAATAATAATAATATATGCCATTTAGCAGACGCTTTTATCCAAAGCGACTTACAGTCATGTGTGCATACATTCTACGTATGGGTGGTCCCGGGGATCGAACCCACTACCCTGGCGTTACAAGCGCCATGCTCTACCAACTGAGCTACAGAAGGACCGTATGTAAATCTCTCATGGCTCAAAGTCGAGGAGAGATTGACTTCATCACTGCTTGTTTTTGTAAGAAGTGTTGTCATGCTGAATGCACCATGATGTCTGTTTAAACTACTTGGACACCCATGCATACACCACAATACATGCCACCAGAGGTCTCTTCACAATCCCCAAGTCAAGAACAGACTATGGGAGGCGCACAGTATTACATAGAGCCATGACTACATGGAACTCTATTCCACATCAGGTAAATGATGCAAGTAGTAGAATCAGATTTTAATAAAAAATTCACCTTATGGAACAGCTGGGACTGGGAATAGACACACATACATACACACACACACACACACACACACACACACACACACACACACACACACACACACACACACACACACACACACACACACACACACACACACACACACACACACACACACACACACACACACACACACACACACACACACACACACACACATGATAAGACATGCACTCTACACACTTACACATGGATTATGTATTGTAGATATGTGGTAGTAGTGGCCTGAGGGAGCAAACTTAATGTGTTGAGAAATATGTTATGTCATGTCACACATATAACACTGCCTTGGCAGGAACTAATGGGGATCCATAATAAACCCCAGGAAGAGTAGCTGCTGCCTTGGCAGGAACTAATGGGGATCCATAATAAACCCCAGGAAGAGTAGCTGCTGCCTTGGCAGGAACTAATGGGGATCCATAATAAACCCCAGGAAGAGTAGCTGCTGCCTTGGCAGGAACTAATGGGGATCCATAATAAACCCCAGGAAGAGTAGCTGCTGCCTTGGCAGGAACTAATGGGGATCCATAATAAACCCCAGGAAGAGTAGCTGCTGCCTTGGCAGGAACTAATGGGGATCCATAATAAACCCCAGGAAGAGTAGCTGCTGCCTTGGCAGGAACTAATGGGGATCCATAATAAACCCCAGGAAGAGTAGCTGCTGCCTTGGCAGGAACTAATGGGGATCCATAATAAACCCCAGGAAGAGTAGCTGCTGCCTTGGCAGGAACTAATGGGGATACATAATAAACCCCAGCAAGAGTAGCTGCTGCCTTGGCAGGAACTCCATAATAAACCCCAGGAAGAGTAGCTGCTGCCTTGGCAGGAACTAATGGGGATCCATAATAAACCCCAGGAAGAGTAGCTGCTGCCTTGGCAAACTAATGGGGATCCATAATAAACCCCAGGAAGAGTAGCTGCTGCCTTGGCAGGAACTGGGGATCCATAATAAACCCCAGGAAGAGTAGCTGCTGCCTTGGCAGGAACTAATGGGGATCCATAATAAACCCCAGGAAGAGTAGCTGCTGCCTTGGCAGGAACTAATGGGGATCCATAATAAACCCCAGGAAGAGTAGCTGCTGCCTTGGCAGGAACTAATGGGGATCCATAATAAACCCCAGGAAGAGTAGCTGCTGCCTTGGCAGGAACTAATGGGGATCCATAATAAACCCCAGCAAGAGTAGCTGCTGCCTTGGCAGGAACTAATGGGGATATAAACCCAGCAGGAACTAATGGGGATCCATAATAAACCCCAGGAAGAGTAGCTGCTGCCTTGGCAGGAACTAATGGGGATCCATAATAAACCCCAGGAAGAGTAGCTGCTGCCTTGGCAGGAACTAATGGGGATCCATAATAAACCCCAGGAAGAGTAGCTGCTGCCTTGGCAGGAACTAATGGGGATCCATAATAAACCCCAGGAAGAGTAGCTGCTGCCTTGGCAGGAACTAATGGGGATCCTTAATAAATACGAAAACTATCAAAGCCTCTATTAATGAGTGTGAAATACTGTATTTTCCCTTGAAATCTGAAAAAGCATCAACAGTGAATATGCTCTCTAAAGTAGTGTTGTTTTGACATCTCTACCTCCCCCTCTCTCTCCCCCTCTAACCCCCACACCCCACCCCCCTATCTCTCAGGTGGAGCAGATGCATTACAAGGACGCTCGCATCAAACTGATGAACGAGATTCTGAACGGGATCAAAGTGTTGAAGCTGTACGCCTGGGAGAACTCCTTTAAAGAGAAGGTTCTGGAGATCAGACAGAAAGAGCTCAATGTGCTCCGCAAGACGGCCTACCTCGGTGCTCTGTCTACCATGGCCTGGACCAGCGCACCATTCCTAGTATGGGACACACGCACAGCCTCTATATTGTCCTTGTTGTACACTATATACCATGTTTGCATAAGGAAGGACAGCTCTGTAATATTTCTGAGATGACTAGCTCTTTTAGAGGAAGTGAGTACACTCTGACAGCTGTATTGCAGACCCATGAGCTGCCCAGAGGATCTACTTTCATGATTTTTTTTCTCTTAATGTCTCCTCAGGTTGCCTTGATGACGTTTGCAGTGTACGTGACTGTGGATAAAAATAACATTTTAGATGCGGAGAAAGCCTTTGTGTCTTTGTCTCTGTTTAACATCTTGCGGTTCCCTCTCAATATGCTGCCCCAAGTCATCAGTAGCGTTGTACAGGTAGGCTCTCCTCCTCCTCACTCTGCTCCTCCTCCTCCTCCTCACTCTGCTCCTCCTCCTTTCCTCACTCTGCTCCTCCTCCTCCTCACTCTGCTCCTATCACTCTCCTCCTCCTCACTCTGCTCCTCCTCCTCCTCACTCTGCTCCTCCTCCTCCTCACTCTGCTCCTCCTCCTCCTCCTCCTCACTCTGCTCCTCCTCCTTTCCTCACTCTGCTCCTCCTCCTCCTCCTCTGCTCCTCCTCCTTTCCTCCTCTGCTCCTCCTCCTCCTCCTCTGCTCCTTCTCCTCCTCACTCTGCTCCAACTCCTCCTCCTCCTCCTCACTCTGCTCCTCCTCCTCCTCCTCCTCACTCTGCTCCTCCTCCTTTCCTCACTCTGCTCCTCCTCCTCCTCCTCCTCACTCTGCTCCTCCTCCTCCTCCTCACTCTGCTCCTCCTCCTCCTCCTCACTCTGCTCCTCCTCCTCCTCCTCACTCTGCTCCTCCTCCTTTCCTCACTCTGCTCCTCCTCCTCCTCCTCACTCTGCTCCTCCTCCTTTCCTCACTCTGCTCCTCCTCCTTTCCTCACTCTGCTCCTCCTCCTTTCCTCACTCTGCTCCTCCTCCTTTCCTCACTCTGCTCCTCCTCCTTTCCTCACTCTGCTCCTTCTCCTTTCCTCACTCTGCTCCTCCTCCGCCTCACTCTGCTCCTCCTCCTTTCCTCACTCTGCTCCTCCTCCTTTCCTCACTCTGCTCCTCCTCCTCACTCTGCTCCTTCTCCTTTCCTCACTCTGCTCCTTCTCCTTTCCTCACTCTGCTCCTCCTCCTCCTCACTCTGCTCCTCCTCCTCCTCACTCTGCTGCTCCTCCTCACTCTGCTCCTCCTCCTCCTCACTCTGCTCCTCCTCCTCACTCTGCTGCTCCTCCTCCTCCTCACTCTCCTCCTCCTCCTCACTCTGCTGCTCCTCCTCCTCACTCTGCTGCTCCTCCTCCTCACTCTGCTTCTCCTCCTCACTCTGCTTCTCCTCCTCACTCTGCTTCTCCTCCTCACTCTGCTCCTCCTCCTTTCCTCACTCTGCTGCTCCTCCTCCTTTCCTCACTCTGCTGCTCCTCCTCCTCCTCACTCTGCTGCTCCTCCTCCTCCTCACTCTGCTGCTCCTCTTACCCCTTCTGTCACTCCTCCTGTACGTGAATATTGTGTTGACTCTGTAGCTTGTCATCAGGCCAGCGTGTCTCTGAAGCGTATCCAGGACTTCCTGAGTCATGAAGAGCTGGACCCAGAGTCTGTGGACAGGAATAACACAGCCACAGGTAAACATGGACGCAGCTGACCAAAGAACCAGCTCAAGCTGACCAAGAAACCAGATCAAACTTGGCTGGGCTGGTTCCATTTCACTCCCTAGGCTGTTCTGATAGGCCAGGTTTTTCACTGACATGAAGGGATAGGATAATGGGAAGTTAATGGGACAGGGCCTCTGAGGCAATCTAATGGTCTGTTTCTGTTTAGTCATTCTAATGGTCTATGTTTCTGATAAGTCATGCTGACGTTGGCCGTTGCCATGGTTCCCCCGCCTGCCATTATTGTGACGGTTGCGTTTTCAATAAGTAACAATGGGGGGGGGGGGGTTGTAATACATTTTGGTTCTGCATACTGTAGTCATTACTCTTGGCTTTTGTAATATAAACATTTTGGACTCTACCTTGAGGTGACTTAAGGGAATTAGACACAGGGGTTCCACAGTGTATAGTGTGGTGGCTTATTTCTGCTTTACCAAACGAGGAGAGTTACAAACGTCACACGCCAGTCAGAGTTCTACTTAAGCTGCGTCTTTAATAATAAGGGCTATGGCAATAGCCTTTTTGACTTTCAATGATGCGCCATTTCTAATGAACCATTTGAAGGTGACATCAGAAAAGTACAAAGATCTTTTATAGCCAAGATGCACCCCTCTCAACCTACATGATGAACCACAGATGCATAGAATGGTCACAAGGTTAAGATTTTTATGAAAGGTATCTATAAAACATAGCAGAGAGTTACTGCTGTGTCAACAGTTTTCATTGTAAAGACCAGTGTCTGGTTCCTCCTACTCTAAACTGGAACCATCTCACCCTGGTACGGTATATAGAACAGAAACATTACCTCATGTTATCTGGAATACTCTTTAGGCTTTATTACCCAAAGACATGGTAAATCTCCTCTGTTAGTGTTATCTCATAGAGGCCCTCCTCAGTAGAACACACACACAATGGTTAACAGAACACTCTATTCTGTCGAATAAAACAACCATTATAATACAATACAAGCATTATAACAATCTTGCAATTTTCCACGACAATAGTCATGGCTTTTCCTTCTTGGCTCTGGGACAGTTTTAATATATGCTTCCAGTTTGGTAATGCTGTGTCACGATTGGGGTTTTCCAAACTGCCTTTCATTCTTACACTGTGTTCTCCCCTTCAGATAGCTCAGTCACGATAGGAAAACACCAAACTGCCTTTCATTCTTACACTGTGTTCTCCCCTTCAGATAGCTTCAGAAAACACCAAACTGCCTTTCATTCTTACACTGCGTTCTCCCCTTCAGATAGCTCACGATAGGAAAACACCAAACTGCCTTTCATTCTTACACTGTGTTCTCCCCTTCAGATAGCTCAGTCACGATAGGAAAACACCAAACTGCCTTTCATTCTTACACTGTGTTCTCCCCTTCAGATAGCTCAGTCACGGTTGTCAATGGGAAGTTCACCTGGGCAAAACAAGATCCTCCTGCTCTGCACAAGTAAGTTAGGGAGTTGTATCATGAAAAGGACAAATAACCATTTAAAGGGAAGGAATGTACTTTACTGATGTGCCCGTGTGTGTGTTTGTCCGCAGTATAAACCTGATAGTGCCGCAGGGCTCTCTGCTAGCGGTGGTTGGACATGTAGGCTGTGGGAAGTCTTCCCTGGTGTCAGCTCTACTGGGAGAGATGGAGAAAATGGAGGGACACATCTCCATACGGGTACATCTGCACTCAATTCATTTATACTAACCGAAGATTGATTGGTGGGTCAATTGCTTGATTGATTGAACGATTGATCGACTGATTGATTGTTAGGGTCTAGATTGATTTTTAGGGTCTAGAATGATTTTTAGGGTCTAGATTGATTGTTAGGGTCTAGATTGATTGTTAGGGTCTAGATTGATTGTTAGGGTCTAGATTGATTGTTAGGGTCTAGTTGTAGTTTTCATCTGTACTGAGTTCCTTCACTCTTCTCCTCCAGGGTTCGGTGGCCTACGTCCCCCAGCAGGCCTGGATCCAGAACGCCACTCTGAGAGACAACATCCTATTTGGCAAGGCCTACAACGAGCAGAAGTACCGCTCTTGTCTGGAGGCTTGTGCCCTGACCCCTGACCTAGAAGTACTACCTGGAGGAGACCTGACCGAGATTGGAGAGAAGGTAGGGAGATGGGAAAGAATCTAACATGGGTTGTTTTTGGAACTAAAGGCCATTTTAGCCCACTGAACAAAAGCTTAGGCATTAGCTCTGGGAGCTAACTTGGGTCTTCGAGTCTCAAAGGAATGACTTTTGAGATCAGTGATTTGCTTGTAATTGCTAGCTTGCTAGTGATTTCTCTCTCTCTGTCTATCTGTCCCTCCTTCCCTCAGGGTATCAACCTGTCTGGTGGCCAGAGACAGAGGGTGAGTCTGGCCAGAGCTCTGTACAACGAGGCAGATGTCTACCTGCTGGATGACCCTCTGTCTGCCGTGGACTCCCACGTAGCCAAACACATCTTCGACCACGTCATTGGCCCAGAGGGGGCGCTGCAGGGCAAGGTGAGGAGAGTAGTCAATCTGCTCTGTTCTCCATACATTACAGAAGAAGAGGGACATTCTGAGGGGTAGCAGGAGCAAAACGGACTGGCTAAATATATTGTCCTTTATCAACAATCTTTGGTTGTATGAGAAAAAGACCAGTCGGATGTCTTGTCCTTTATCAACAATCTTTGGTTGTATGAGAAAGAGACCAGTCGGATATCTTGTCCTTTATTAACAATCTTTGGTGGTCAGTCACTACATTGCCAATTTTGTCCATTCTAACATGGCTATCTCCTACAACTGACAAGTTCATAAGTTATATTCTGTGTAGTTCAGATAGTAAAACCCATTTGAAGAGTCCTCAACTACAATAGAGGAAGTAGTCACTCTTATTTGTGGTTTATTATTTTCCATCCTGTCTGCTGGTTGGTTTGGTAGCATATCTATGACTTTGTTGCGCTGATAAGAAACTTCAGTACAGAAGCTGGTTGGAATGTGCAGCACTTGGGTGTGTAAAGTCAGTATGTATATTGCAATATTTTATCGATATTTGTCTCTTAAGTCAAACATGCCAACATATTATCAGCACTTTTAATTTCCCTGACTGATGAAAACACATTTTCTCATGCTCTGTCTCTCTGTAGCAGATATGTATTGAGCAATATGTTTGGAACATCTATTTGCAATAAAATCGTAGTATCTAATGGCAATGCATACTGTATCGGCACCTAAGAATACTAATAATATCGTATCGTGAGGTCCATGACAATTCCCAGCCTTAATGACAGAGCTTCTTTTCGTTTACCCCAGACGCGTATCTTGGTGACACACGGCATCAGCTTCCTGCCGCAGGTGGACAACATAATGGTGATGGTGGAGGGCAGAGTGTCGGAGATGGGTTCATACCAGGAGCTGCTCCAACAGAACGGAGCTTTCGCTGAGTTCCTCAGAAACTATTCCCTGGAGGACATCATAGAGGACGAGGCAACAGGTACAACTATCTGTTACTATAGCAGAGGGATTCAAAACTCTCGGAGGTCCGTACATCTGCTGATTTTCTGGTTTCCCCGGTGTAAATCAGTGCCTGATTATAGGGGATGAATTTAATGAAAGCAGTGGAAATGGCTTCAAGATCCAGATCTAAATCTGTTTCTCCCCTCAGAGAGATATCTAAAACAGATACTATTGCTGTTTCTCCCCTCATACTATTGCTGTTTCTGCCTTTGGAGAGATATCTAAAACAGATACTATTGCTGTTTCTGCCCTTGGAGAGATATCTAAAACAGATACTATTGCTGTTTCTGCCCTTAGAGAGATATCTAAAACAGATACTATTGCTGTTTCTGCCTTTGGAGAGATATCTAAAACAGATACTATTGCTGTTTCTGCCCTTGGAGAGATATCTAAAACAGATACTATTGCTGTTTCTGCCCTTGGAGAGATATCTAAAACAGATACTATTGCTGTTTCTCCCCTCAGAGAGATATCTAAAACAGATACTATTGCTGTTTCTGCCCTTGGAGAGATATCTAAAACGGATACTATTGCTGTTTCTGCCTTTGGATAGATATCTAAAACAGATACTATTGCTGTTTCTGCCTTTGGAGAGATATCTAAAACGGATACTATTGCTGTTTCTGCCTTTGGATAGATATCTAAAACAGATACTATTGCTGTTTCTGCCCTCAGAGAGATATCTAAAACAGATACTATTGCTGTTTCTGCCTTTGGAGAGATATCTAAAACAGATACTATTGCTGTTTCTGCCTTTGGAGAGATATCTAAAACAGATACTATTGCTGTTTCTGCCCTCAGAGAGATATCTAAAACAGATACTATTGCTGTTTCTGCCCTTAGAGAGAGATCTAAAACAGATACTATTGCTGTTTCTGCCTTTGGAGAGATATCTAAAACAGATACTATTGCTGTTTCTGCCCTCAGAGAGATATCTAAAACAGATACTATTGCTGTTTCTGCCCTTATCTAAAACAGATACTATTGAGAGATATCTAAAACAGATACTATTGCTGTTTCTGCCCTCGGAGAGATATCTAAAACAGATACTATTGCTGTTTCTGCCCTCAGAGAGATATCTAAAACAGATACTATTGCTGTTTCTGCCCTCTGAGAGATATCTAAAACAGATACTATTGCTGTTTCTGCCCTTGGAGAGATATCTAAAACAGATACTATTGCTGTTTCTGCCATTGGGGTTCAGCCTATACCAGTGCCTATCAATATTTGTCCTGGAAGGCGACTGGGTGTGCAAGCTACTGGGTTTTGCTCCAGTCCTGCTCTAATAGATCTAATCAAGGTCCTAGTCAGCAGCTGATTAGATTATTCAGGTTTGTTAGAGTAGGGTTGGAACAAAACCCTGCATACCCAGTAGCTCTCTAGGAGAGTTGTCAGCCCATACCCTACACCTGTAGGGTTGTGTACACTTGCTCCATAATTACCACGGTAACCATGTGACTCAACACTCCACAGTGGATTTGATTGATGAAGAAGAGGACTTCCCTGATGACGTCCTTAGCAACCATACAGACATGGTAGACAGTGAACCAGTGGTCGAGGTAAAGAGGAAGTTCATAAGGTACAGTATAAGCCTCTATAACAATGCATAAGGGACTCATAAGCCTCTGTAACTGTTCATAAGGCACTCATAAGCCTCTGTGACTGTTCATAAGGCACTCATAAGCCTCTGTGACTGTTCATAAGGCACTCATAAGCCTCTGTGACAGTTCATAAGGCACTCATAAGCCTCTGTAGCAGTTCATAAGGCACTCATAAGCCTCTAACAGGTCATGAGACACTCATAAGCCTCTAACAGGAACATAAGGCACTCATAAGCCTCTAACAGGTCATGAGACACTCATAAGCCTCTAACAGGTCATAAGCCTATAACAGGTCATAAGCCTCTAACAGGTCATAAGCCTCTAACAGGTCATAAGGCACTCATAAGCCTCTAACAGGTCATAAGCCTCTAACAGGTCATAAGGCACTCATAAGCCTCTAACAGGTCATAAGCCTCTAACAGGTCATAAGCCTCTAACAGGTCATAAGGCACTCATAAGCCTCTAACAGGTCATAAGCCTCTAACAGGTCATAAGGCACTCATAAGCCTCTAACAGGTCATAAGGCAATCATAAGCCTCTAACAGGTCATAAGCCTCTAACAGGTCATAAGGCTCTAACAGGTCATAAGCCTCTAACAGGTCATAAGGCACTCATAAGCCTCTAACAGGTCATAAGCCTCTAACAGGTCATAAGGCACTCATAAGCCTCTAACAGGTCATAAGCCTCTAACAGGTCATAAGCCTCTAACAGGTCATAAGCCTCTAACAGGTCATAAGGCACTCATAAGCCTCTAACAGGTCATAAGCCTCTAACAGGTCATAAGCCTCTAACAGGTCATAAGGCACTCATAAGCCTCTAACAGGTCATAAGCCTCTAACAGGTCATAAGGCACTCATAAGCCTCTAACAGGTCATAAGCCTCTAACAGGTCATAAGGCACTCACTCGTAAGCCTCTAACAGGTCATAAGGCACTCATAAGCCTCTAACAGGTCATAAGGCACTCTAAGCCTCTAACAGGTCATAAGGCACTCATAAGCCTCTAACAGGTCATAAGGCACTCATAAGCCTCTAACAGGTCATAAGGCACTCATAAGCCTCTAACAGGTCATAAGGCACTCATAAGCCTCTAACAGGTCATAAGGCACTCATAAGCCTCTAACAGGTCATAAGGCACTCATAAGCCTCTAACAGGTCATAAGCCTCTAACAGGTCATAAGGCACTCATAAGCCTCTAACAGGTCATAAGGCACTCATAAGCCTCTAACAGGTCATAAGGCACTCATAAGCCTCTAACAGGTCATAAGGCACTCATAAGCCTCTAACAGGTCATAAGGCACTCATAAGCCTCTAACAGGTCATAAGGCACTCATAAGCCTCTAACAGGTCATAAGGCACTCATAAGCCTCTAACAGGTCATAAGGCAGTCCCTCCAGGATTCCTTTGTGTTTTTGTGTGATGGTTGCAGTCCAAAATGCTTGATTTTGCTGCAGCAATTCCGATATTGTCATATTTGTCACATAAGTGCACTGAAGGGGGAAATGTTTGTTTGACGTGTTGCTTGATTGAATAATGTTATGCGCTAAAAATTCTGTTTTTGGACAAAAATGCGAGCCATGTTTTTTTAGTGTGGTGATCAGATGGTTATATGCGATAATATTGCAATGATTTTACTTTTATCTGGTAATTGTCAAATTTGCAAACCCTTGCATAATATCCAGGGAATTGTTGATTTTGCCAAATAATTGCAGACCACAGAATCGCAAAATCCTGAAGGGGCTTCGGTATGTTTAACCCCCTCTGTGATAGACAACTGCTGTATTCTATGTGGTTTTAGACTTAAGTTACTATCAAGCATTTTGCGAGAGATTTATTTTTGAAAAGTACGATACACACAACGATTGATTGATTGATTGATTGATTGATTGATTGATTGACGGATCAATCACTTCCTCCCTCCCTGCAGGCAGATCAGCGTCATCTCAGGGGACCTGGAGAACCCAAGGAGCAAGTCTGTCCGGAGACGTTTGTGCAGCGAGAGGAAGCACGCTGAGCCTGACGCAGAGAAGAAACTACCCAAGGTGGAGAAACTTATCCAGGCAGAGACCACTGAGACAGGCAGAGTGAGTAGAGACATGGAGATACGTCGTTTAGTAAACCTGGTTGAGGGTGTGGACTTCTAAACTCTCCTACCTCCAGGTGTATTCCTAGACAGTACAACCTCTGACCTCTACCCTCTTAACCCTGACCTTTTATTAACCTCTCTCCTCAGGTGAAGAGCAAGGTGTTCTGGGAGTACGCCAAGGCAGTAGGGCCTCTGCTGACCCTCTTCATCTGTTTCCTGTACGGCTGTCAGAGCGCCGCTGCCATCGGAGCCAACGTCTGGCTGAGTCAGTGGACCAATGACGCGGCTCAGAACATGACTCAGGAGAATGTCGGCATGAGGGTGGGGGTGTATGCTGCCCTGGGCATAACACAAGGTGAGAACATGACTCAGGAGAATGTCGGCATGAGGGTGGGGGTGTATGCTGCCCTGGGCATAACACAAGGTGAGGAGACCTGCTGCTGTTCATTACCTTGGGATAAGAATACCTGTCCAGGATAAGAATACCCGTCAAGGATAAGAATACCTGTCAAGGATAAGAATACCTGTCAAGGATAAGAATACCTGTCCAGGATAAGAATACCTGTCCAGGATAAGAATACCTGTCAAGGATAAGAATACCTGTCCAGGATAAGAATACCTGTCCAGGATAAGAATACCTGTCCAGGATAAGAATACCCGTCAAGGATAAGAATATCCGTCAAGGATAAGAATACCCGTCCAGGATAAGAATACCTGTCCAGGATAAGAATACCTGTCCAGGATAAGAATACCTGTCCAGGATAAGAATACCTGTCCAGGATAAGAATACCTGTCCAGGATAAGAATACCTGTCCAGGATACAATACCTGTCCAGGATAAGAATACCTGTCCAGGATAAGAATACCTGTCCAGGATAAGAATACCCGTCCAGGATAAGAATACCCGTCCAGGATAAGAATACCCGTCCAGGATAAGAATACCCGTCCAGGATAAGAATACCCATCCAGGATAAGAATACCCGTCCAGGATAAGAATACCCGTCCAGGATAAGAATACCTGTCCAGCTTAATGTGACGTCACTGGTGAAGAAAGTATCTCTACAGTTCAATATTTATAGCGATTACAACGTGGTTACATTTGTTCATGGTGTTTGGGTCGTTTGTCCCTAAGAGAGATTTAGTTATTGTAGGTATTGTTGTGTATGTTTAACTTTTTGACTGTATGACGCTAACTATGAATGGTTGGTTTTGTGTGAGGACTTTGGCCTCTACCCCTCAGTAACAATGGAAGCTTGATTTGAATTTCATTGAAAAGGGACTCCGCATTCAGGAGAGAGAACCCATACAAAACCCACTGTCTCCTCAACCCTCACCTCCCTCCCTCCCTCCCTCTCAGGCATCCTGGTCATGGTCTCCTCCTTCACCCTGGCCATGGGGAACATCGGAGCAGCCAGGAAGCTCCACTATGCCCTCCTGGACAACAAGTTTCACACCCCTCAGTCTTTCTTTGACACCACCCCCATAGGCAGGGTCATCAACCGCTTCTCTAAGGACATCTACGTCATCGACGAGGCACTGCCCTCCACCGTTCTCATGTTCCTCGGGACCTTCTTCTCCTCTCTCTCCACCATGATAGTCATAGTGGCCAGCACCCCCATCTTCGCCGTGGTCATAGCTCCCCTGACTTTCATATACGTCTTCGTCCAGGTATTGGTTCTGTTCTGAGGAGCTAACAGTTGCTTGCTCTGCTCTCTAGTTTATGGTGTTGAGTAATACTTTTCCTTGACATTTTTGCTTACGTTCCTGAATGCGGCATGCAGCGTCATGATTGGTGGAGCAGTTTATGTATCCTTTGAACTTTATGTTTCTCTTCAGCTTTCTGTTTTCCTGTTATCAGTTTGAGTTTGCTCTACTCCTCCCGGTCTCCTCTTCCCTGACCATGCATTCACTTTCTCTCTCTTTACCTACACGCCAACACACACATACATACAGAGCGTGCCATCTCGAGTCACCAACAGCCGGTACAGTAGTGAATAGTGAAGGAGGCTTCTGTTCTCCTGAGTTGTGTTTGTTGACTGAGACCCAGGAGAACACTGCTGTGTGTTCTTTACAGCCTCACGTCCTTCTCAGGGACACGCTGGAGAATGGGGATTTATACTATAGAGTGGCGTAGGATGAAGTAGCCCCGAGGCAGTACAATTCTGATGTTTTTCACTTTTGACCAATCAGATCAGTTCTGAAAAAGATTTGATGTGAAAAGATCTGATAGGATTTGTCAAAAGACCAACAAGTGGGTATCTAGTGTGCTGCTGCCCTCTGGTGGTAAGCGAATGGAAAGACAACTTGTTGTCAGTCTGACGCTACAGGTATCTGTCCACACGGTAGGGAGTTAGAGGTTATTTTGTTTCTTGTCTAACTATACAGGGTATTGATTAGCTTCAAGGTTTCCATACAGTGTCTCTACCCTTTGATCCAGGAAATTAATATGAGGGTCCTCTTGTGCCAAAATACTACATACCAGTGGTCTGTGAAGACCTGGTATTAGCCGAATCCCAACTTGAGTTAAGATGAATGAGTGCTGAGAGAAGAGAGAGGGAGAGATGCTTTCATTTCAAGAAACCACCTCCTCCTTTCAACCCGTTTGATCAGTTCCATAGAAAAGATGTAAAGAGATTTACGTTTATCCTGACGTGAAAACGGTATACTTTGTGTCTCGGTTTGGATGTTTCGCTGAGGGCTACTGGGCCTTATGCTTGGTCATCATTTGTTTTAACATTATGCTTGGTCATCATTTGTTTTAACATTATGCTTGGTCATCATTTTGTTTTAACATTATGCTTGGTCATCATTTGTTTTAACATTATGCTTGGTCATCATTTTGTTTTAACATTATGCTTGGTCATCATTTGTTTTAACATTATGCTTGGTCATCATTTGTTTTAACATTATGCTTGGTCATCATTTTGTTTTAACATTATGCTTGGTCATCATTTTGTTTTAACATTATGCTTGGTCATCATTTTGTTTTACCAGTGGTCCAGTAGCTAGCAGTTTCCTGAAGTAGGAAAACTGATATATATATTTCTGCCGGTGAACCATTTGAAACTGCAGTTCTTTACGGGTGAATATAAGCCAAGGTTCTGTGTGTTCACGTGCCTCTGGAGATGCTTACTATCTAACTGGAACAACTGCATATGATTCCTGTCCATTTTTTGCTTTTGTCTTGGCATACTTTATACAGTGGGGCAAAAAAGTATTTAGTCAGCCACCAATTGTGCAAGTTCTCCCACTTAAAAAGATGAGAGAGGCCTGTAATTTTCATCATCGGTACACTTCAACTATGACAGACAAAATTAGGAAGAAAAATCCAGAAAATCACATTGTAGGATTTTTAATGTATTTATTTGCAAATTATGGTGGAAAATAAGTATTTGGTCAATAACAACAGTTTATCTCAATACTTTGTTATATACCCTTTGTTGGCAATGACAGAGGTCAAACGTTTTCTGTAAGTCTTCACAAGGTTTTCACACACTGTCGCTGGTATTTTGGCCCATTCCTCCATGCAGATCTCCTCTAGAGCAGTGATGTTTTGGGGCTGTTGCTGGGCAACACAGACTTTCAACTCCCTCCAAAGATTTTCTATGGGGTTGAGATCTGGAGACTGGCTAGGCCACTCCAGGACCTTGAAATGCTTCTTACGAAGCCACTCCTTTGTTGCCCAGGCGGTGTGTTTGGGATCATTGTCATGCTGAAAGACCCAGCCACGTTTCATCTTCAATGCCCTTGCTGATGGAAGGAGGTTTTCACTCAAAATCTCACGATACATGGCCCCATTCATTATTTCCTTTACACGGATCAGTCGTCCTGGTCCCTTTGCAGAAAAACAGCCCCAAAGCATGATGTTTCCACCCCCATTCTTCACAGTAGGTACAGTAGGTATGGTGTTCTTTGGATGCAACTCAGCATTCTTTGTCCTCCAAACACGACGAGTTGAGTTTTTACCAAAAAGTTATATTTTGGTTTCATCTGACCATATGACATTCTCCCAATCTTCTTCTGGATCATCCAAATGCTCTCTAGCAAACTTCAGACGGGCCTGGACATGTACTGGCTTAAGCAGGGGGACATGTCTGGCACTGCAGGATTTGAGTCTCTGGCGGCGTAGTGTGTTACTGATGGTAGGCTTTGTTACTTTGGTCCCAGCTCTCTGCAGGTCATTCACTAGGTCCCCCCGTGTGGTTCTGGGATTTTTGCTCACCGTTCTTGTGATCATTTTGACCCCATGGTGTGAGATTTTGTGTGGAGCCCCAGATCGAGGGAGATTATCAGTGGTCTTGTATGTCTTCCATTTCCTAATAATTGCTCCCGCAGTTGATCTCTTCAAATCAAGCTGCTTACCTATTGCAGATTCAGTCTTCCCAGCTTGGTGCAGGTCTACAATTTTGTTTCTGGTGTCCTTTGACAGCTCTTTGGTCTTGGCCATAGTGGAGTTTGGAGTGTGACTGTTTGAGGTTGTGGACAGGTGTCTTTTATACTGATAACAAGTTCAAACAGGTGCCATTAATACAGGTAACGAGTGGAGGACAGAGGAGCCTCTTAAAGAAGGAGTTACAGGTCTGTGAGAGCCATAAATCTTGCTTGTTTGTAGGTGACCAAATACTTATTTTCCACCATAATTTGCAAATAAATCCTTTAAAAATCCTACAAATGTGATTTTCTGGATTTCTTTCTTCTCATTTTGTCTGTCATAGTTGAAGTGTATCTATGATGAAAATTACAGGTCTCTCTCATCTTTTTAAGTGGGAGAACTTGCACAATTGGTGGCTGACTAAATACTTTTTTGCCCCACTGTATCTGCGTGGTCTTTTGTCTTGTCATACTTAATATCTGCGTGGTCTTTTGTCTTGGCATACTTAATATCTGCGTGGTCTTTTGTCTTGGCATACTTAATATCTGCGTGGTCTTTTGTCTTGGCATACTTAATATCTGCGTGGTCTTTTGTCTTGGCATACTTAATATCTGCGTGGTCTTTTGTCTTGGCATACTTAATATCTGCGTGGTCTTTTGTCTTGGCATACTTAATATCTGCGTGGTCTTTTGTCTTGTCTTGGCTTTTGTCTTGGCATACTTAATATCTGCGTGGTCTTTTGTCTTGGTATACTTAATATCTGTGGTCTTTTGTCTTGGCATACTTAATATCTGTGTGGTCTTTTTTTTAACTATTACTTATTGGGATTGGTGGGTTATTGTTCTACTTGAATGAGTTTTAATCTTAAAAAATTATTTTATCTTAATCTTTGTGTTTAAAAACAAAAAAGTACACTACAACATTATGATGGCATTTAAGCACTAATGGATGTTGAAGTGTTGCTTTTTAGTTTGTAATCAAATGTGTTTTAGTCCTGAATGCTTTAGAATTTGATTTGATAATGAAATTAAATAATACCTATTTTTTAGAATAATTTTGGTGGCCTGGTGGAAAGAGCATCTGGCATTATGATAATTTATGTAAACAGTAGCTAAATATTCATAAAATATATTGATCACTATCAAATTAATCTATTACTCTATAAGTCTATCAAATGAACTCTGTAGGTGTTGTGACCCCTGACCTTACCATAGTGTGATACTGCAGTGTGTGCTCCAGGGTTTAGATATGTGTTATAGCGTGTACTCCAGGGTTTAGATATGTGTTATAGCGTGTACTCCAGGGTTTAGATATGTGTTATAGTGTGTACTCCAGGGTTTAGATACTGTATAATGCTGGCTGTCTCTCTTCCCCACGGCTTTAGAGATTTTATGTGGCAACGTCTCGACAGTTAAAGCGTCTGGAGTCGGTCACCAGATCTCCCATATACTCCCATTTCTCTGAGACCGTCACCGGCTCTAGTGTGATCAGAGCCTACGGCAGACGCGATGCCTTTGTTCTAATGAGTGACGTGAAGGTGGATGACAACCAGAAGAGTTACTACCCTGGTATAGTGGCCAACAGGTAGGTGGTATCTCTCTCCTACTGCACGTTCACCATGGACTCTGGAGGACAGTGGCTGCGTTCCAATTGCCTTAATGTACTTCTATTCCTCGTTCCCATTTTTTGGCTCCTGCTGATCTGAAAGCGGCTGGCTAAGGATCCAAGGGCCCTAGGATTCTCTTTACAAAATGGCGGATTCATTTAGTGGACAGTATTTGTCCGTTTTGGATTGTTGAGAATTGTAACAGGGCCCCCGACTGGTGCTAAATGTCGAAAGCTCCACAGACTAACATGTTACGTCACAAATGACAGACAGTAAGACGTTGGTGTCCCACTTCACAATACGTGGCCCTTAATACTGAATATGGCCTATGTTTGCATGGTGATGTAGTTACATAAGCAGGTACGGTGCAGAGACATACTGTGTGTCAGTGCTGCTCTAACTGTGTGTGTGTGTGTGTGTGTGTGTGTGTGTGTGTGTGTGTGTGTGTGTGTGTGTGTGTGTGTGTGTGTGTGTGTGTGTGTGTGTGTGTGTGTGTGTGTGTGTGTGTGTGTGTGTGTGTGTGTGTGTGTGTGTGTGTGTGTGTGTGTGTAGGTGGTTAGGGGTGCGTATAGAGTTCATTGGGAACTGCATCGTGCTGTTCGCTGCTCTGTTTGCTGTGATCGGGAAGGACAATCTCAACCCTGGACTGGTGGGACTCTCTGTGTCCTACGCTCTACTGGTACAGTACAACATATTCATAGATCTACTGTCCGTCTAACGGTCTGATACACATTTCCATTAAATGGTGCCCATCGACCTGCCACTGCGATTCTGTTGAGCTGGTGTGAATGACGTCACGCTGCTTGCTTAGCGAGTATAGCTTCCTCCTGATTTGGCTCATATATTGAGGCTCGAACCAAGGACCACTGCCTCGCAAACACACGTGACCGCCTTCCCGAAGCGTCTTACCCAGCCACGCTCCTGAAAAGATAGCTATGAGGGCAGTGCAAGCGGGGCCTCTTCAGGCTGAGCAGTTTCACAGATCCCCATCTGCTACACTAGGTTGGATTGGAGATAGAACCCAGTGTTTTAAAAGCGATCTGGTATGATGATGTACGACAGCTTAATGACGCTGCTTGTGTTTTCTCACCAATAAGCATCTCTCATGCTACAGTACTGTGTTGTCCTGGTAACAGGTGACCATGTCACTGAACTGGATGGTGAGGATGACGTCAGATTTGGAGAGCAACATCGTAGCCGTGGAGAGAGTCAAGGAGTACTCTGAGACCAAGACTGAGGTACAGAGCGCACACATGCACTGCTTACTAGAGTAGGACATTTACATATGGACATCAACCAATGAACCTAATCTCTCAGACGTCCAAGGCAAAGTGACAGTGGAAATGTTGTGTTGTTGCCCGCAGTTTGTTACTTAAGACCACCTGAGTTCTGTAAATAGTATTTATATATATATATATATATATATATATATATATTTATGTTTTTCATAAGTGTGTTTTTATTTTGGGCTGTTTGGCTGCCAAGTCAGACTCACAACCATTAAAGACTAATACAAGTGGAAGTAGATGTATAACTTGGATATTATGTACCGTACAGCGATTCCCTTTGATGTGGACGGCTGGGCGATATAGCACGCTGTACATTTCAGAATACTTTGATTATTAACTAAATATAACCCCCTATTTACTGATCACGTGGTTGAGTTTCTAGAATACTATGTTTTCTGAAATACGGCTCTCATCAACCTTCTGCGAAATGTGGGCAGAATTTGCATGTGTATATAAAGTGTATTGTTGCGCATCATTGAGTTTGTGTATGTTGCAAGGCCCCGTGGGAGGTGGAAGACAAGAAGCCTTCCCCTGATTGGCCATCCCAGGGGAAGGTAGAGTTCCTTGACTACAGTGTGAGGTACAGAGAGGGACTAGACCTGGTCCTCAAGAACCTCACCCTCAGCGTCGTTGGAGGAGAGAAGGTGAGAGCCACAGGCCTAAATGGTGTAGATTAGTGAGGAAAACATGCGTTTTAGAAAGAGTTAAATGATATCATCAAACGACTTCAACGAGACCCTCATTAACAGTTCCCCTGTTGGAGGAAGTCCTACGAAGGCACAGTCTAAACTAACTAACATGTGTTTTAAATACCGTGCGACAAGGCCTCATATACAGTCGCAGATTAATGGAGAAACTTGACACCGTGAAAACACCTGGAAAATGTTCATTTTGGGGTGAAAAACATTGCTTTCGTTTGCTACTCGGAACATGTTAAATGGTTAACACACCGTTACAGAATGTACCTCCAATGAAAGGACGCTGTGCTCCTGCCATTACATGTTATACACAGATAAAATGCTGTTTAGTTTATCAGAGCAGGTGCTGATGTGTGTATCGAGCACACAGATATCTGGAACAAGTGTTTGAATAGAGACGGGTAAACTAAAATGCTCGCTGAGTGTGCAGGTTTCCGGAGGGTTTCATTATGTTGGCCTGCGTGTGTTACAGATAGGTATCGTGGGTCGTACTGGGGCTGGTAAGTCCTCTATGACACTGTGCCTGTTTCGGCTGTTGGAGGCGGCAGGGGGAGAGATCACCATCGACGGGGTCAAGATATCGGAGATAGGACTGCATGACCTGAGGTCGAAACTCACCATCATACCACAGGTACACACACACACACACACACACACACACACACACACACACACACACACACACACACACACACACACACACACACACACACACACACACACACACACACACACACACACACACACACACACCCTACACCTTCCTCACCTCCGCATCCACTACCCTCTCTACGTCCCCAGGAACCAGTGCTGTTCTCAGGCAGTCTGAGGATGAACCTGGACCCCTTTGAGAAGTACAATGACGGGGAGGTGTGGAAAGCTCTGGAACTGTCCCACCTCAACAAGTTTGTCAGCAACCAGCCGGCTAAACTGGAGCTGGAGTGTTCAGAGGGAGGAGAGAACCTCAGGTAACATCCCAAACTACTTAAACAACGGCATGTTTTCAGACACACCTGTAGAAGGCCTTTACCTGTAGATTCAGGTGGGAATTAAAACTAAACTTAACAACATTTGGAATACAAACATGTCTTTATTAGGATATTCTCTTAAGGATGTCTCTGAATCTTTCTGTTTAGCTTTTTGTACCTTTTTACATTTTACTCGTCTGGAAAATAATGTGTGTGTGTGTGTGTGTGTGTGTGTGTGTGTGTGTGTGTGTGTGTGTGTGTGTGTGTGTGTGTGTGTGTGTGTGTGTGTGTGTGTGTGTGTGTGTGTGTGTGTGTGTGTGTGTGTGTGTGTGTGTGTGTGTGTGTGTGTGTGTGTGTGTGTGTTCAGTGTGGGCCAGAGGCAGCTGGTGTGTTTAGCCAGGGCTCTACTGAGGAAGACGAGGATCCTGATCCTGGATGAAGCCACAGCAGCCATCGACCTAGAGACCGACGACCTCATCCAGTCAACCATCAGGACACAGTTTGAGGACTGCACTGTGTTCACCATAGCTCACAGACTCAACACCATCATGGACTACACTAGGTAATGAGCAATGCATTGCACAAGCACCCACAAACAGACGGACATACATACATACATACATACATACATACATACATACATACATACATACATACATACATACATACATACATACATACATACATACATACATACATACATACATACATACATACATACATACATACATACATACATACATACATACATACATACATACATACATACGCATGCATTCAGTGCATTCAGGAAGTATTCAGACCCCTTGACTTTATCCACATTTTGTTATGTTACAGCCTTATTCTAAAATGGATTCAATCAACAACAACAAAAATCCTCAATAAATAACCCAAACAGGTTGAGAAATGTTTGCATCCTGTTCACATTGATCATCCTCAACTTGATTGGTGTCCGTCTGTGGTAAATTGAATGCATTGGACATGATTTGGAAAGGCACACATGAGGTCGAAGGATTTGTCTGTAGAGCTCCGTAACAGGATTGTGTCAATGCATAGATCTGGGGAAGGGTACCAAAACATATCTGCAGAATTTAAGGTCCCCAAGAACACAGTGGCCTCCATCATTCTTATAGGAAGAAGTTTGGAACCATCAAGACGGTTCCTAGAGATGGCCGCCTGGCTAAACTGACCAATCGGAGGAGAAGGGCCTTGGTCAGGGAGGTGAGCAAAATCCTGATGATCAAAGCTCCAGAGTTCCTCTGTGGAGATGGAAGAACCTTCCAGAAGGACAACCATCTCTGTAGCACGCCACCAATCAGGCATTTTTGGTAGAGTGGCCAGACAGAAGCCCCTCTTCAGTAAAAGGCACATAACAGCCCGCTTGGAGTTTGGCAAAAGGCACCTAAAGACTATGACCATGAGAAACAAGATTCTCTGGTCGGATGAAACCAAGATTGAACTCTTTGTCCTGAATGCCAAGCATCTCGTCTGGAGGAAACCTGGCACCATCCCTACGGTGAAGCATGGTGGTGGCAGCATCATGCTGTGGGGATGCTTTTCAGTGGCAGGGACTGGGAGACTAGTCAGGATCGAGGGAAAGATGAACGGGGCAAAGTGCAGAGAGATCCTTGATAACCTGCTACAGAGAGCAGATGAACTCAGACTGGGGCGAAGGTTCACCTACCAACCTAGATAACAACCCTAAGCACACAGCCAAGACAACGCAGGAGTGGCTTTGGGACAAGTCTCTGAATGTTCTTGAGTTGCCCAGCTCTGGTAGGAGACCTAAAATAGCTGTGCAGCGATGCTCCCCATCCAATCTGACAGAGCTTGACAGGATCTGCGGAGAAGAATGGGAGAAACTCCCCAAATACAGGTGTGCCAAGCATCATGCCTCAGAAGACACGAAGCTGTAATTTCTGCCAAAGTTGCTTCAACAAAGTACTGATTAAAGGGTCTGAACAATTGTAGAATACATTACAAATACTTTACGATAAGGCTGTAACGCAACAAAATGTGGGAAAAGTAAAGGGGTCTGAATACTTTCCGAATGCACTGTATATACGTACATATACTAAAACATCTAAACGCAACATGCAACAATTTCAAAGATTTTACTGTGTTACAGTTCATATAAGGTAATCAGTCAATTGAAATAAATAAATTAGGCCCTGATCTATGGATTTAACAGCCATGGGTGCATCCCTGTTCAGTCATGTTAAATCCATAGAACAGGGCCTAATTAATTGATTTCAATTGACTGATTACCTTATATGAACTGTGAGCCAAGCCCAGCCAATCGGAATTAGTTTTTTTTTTCCCACAAAAGGGCTTTATTACAGACAGAAATACTCTCGGTTGTGAGGTCAGTTGGACGTACTGCCAAATCCTCTAAAACGACATTGGAGGCAGCTTATGGTAGAGAAATGAACATTCAATTATCTGGCAACAGCTCTGGTGGACATTCCTGCAGTCAGTGTCATTGTGTTGTGCAACAAAACTGCACATTTTAAAGTGGCCTTTTATTATCCCCAGCACAAGGTGCATATGTGTAATGATCATGCTGTTTAATCAGCTTCTTGATATTCCACATTTTTCAGGTGAATGGATTATCTTGGCAAAGAAGAAATTCTCACTAACAGGGATATCAACAAATTTGTACACAACATTTGAGAGAAATAAGCTTTTTGTGCGTATGGAACATTTCTGGGATTTTTGTTTTCATTTCAGCTCATGAAACATGGGACCAACACTTTAAATGTTGCGTTTTATATTTTTTGTTCAGTATACATACATACATACATACATACATACATACATACATACATACATACATACATACATACATACATACATACATACATACATACATACATACATACATACATACATACATACATACATACATACATACATACATACATACATACATACATACATACATACATACATACATACATACATACATACATACATCTTTTGATCAAAGATGCTGTTTTTTTATCTTGTGAGGTCATATATTCTGTACAGAAACCTAACAAAGTTCTGAACGATTCTACTTCCTCTCTTATTTGCAGAGTGCTTGTGTTGGACAAGGGACAGGTAGCTGAATTTGACACTCCTTCAAAACTTTTATCCAAGAGAGGAATCTTCTATGGAATGGCTAAAGATGCTGGACTGACACAATAGCCTCTCCTCTATAAACCTTATTGTGCCTTCTGGCAGACAACAGAGTGCCAGAGAATGTATCCTTTTATACGCTGTGGTCTACTGAGAAACCAGGATCAAACACTTTGGTTTTTTTTACATTTTATTTTAAAAACTTTTATAAAGAGTGAGTTTCAGGATGAATCCAGCTATTTTTGTACCGTATTGTGTTTGTTATTTAAGATATACATTTTTATTATTAAGAGATGTCTGATGGGGAAGTTGGCTCAGTTCAATATGTGATTCCTTTGTGGACCGTGTATGCAAAAACTTGAATTCTGTACCACCAAAATATGAAAGATGATAACGCCTTTATTAAAGAAATTAAGACTGCCTTGTTGATGTTTCTGTGATCATTTTCATAAAACATGTTAACTACTCTGGTGTAACCTACGCTACAACAGCAACATTGTTAGCAATGTAGGGGAAAACCAATGTAGAACATGTAGCTGAAAACATAGGAATTAACAGGATTTATGGTTTGATACATACATACATACATACATACATACATACATACATACATACATACATACATACATACATACATACATACATACATACATACATACATACATACATACATACATACATACATACATACATACATACATACATACATACATACATACATACATACATACATACATACATACATACATACATACATACATACATACATACATACATACATGGACCATGTGGCCTAGATGAATTAACACTGGAATATTACCCACAAACGCACACCAACTGACACTTACAATGTGCCTGATTGACTGCTGAATAATATTGTTTTCTTGTATTTAAAAAAATATATATATATTATGTCTCTGGTACGTTAGGCAGCAAGGGGCTAAGAAATAGCCCATAGTAATATATGTAGCCTTAGAAAAAGGGTCATAAATCATTTGCTAACATCCGATAACATTCATATATTGGCCATCTCCGAGACTCATTTAGATAATTCATTTGACGATACAACATCTACAGAAGAGACAGGAATGCCTATGGGGGAGGTGTTGCTGTATATATTCAGAGCGATATTCCTGTAATGTTTAGAGAGGATCTAATGCTGTTGGAAGTGTTTAAGCCTATTCTTTTTGGTTGTTGCTAAAGGCCACCAAGTGTTAATAATCCATATCTAGATAGGTTGTGTGAAATGCTTAATAGTGCATGGGATGTGAACAAAGAGGTCTACTTTCTTGAGGACTTGAATATTGACTGGTTTTCATCAAGCTGTCCACTCAAAAGGAAGCTGCTCACGGTAACCAGTGCCTGTAATCTGTTTCACGGTATTAATCGACCTGCCTGAGTGTTTACGAATAGTTCAGGAGCAACATTATCCACATGTATTAATCAAATATTTACTACGGCTGCAGAACTCTGTTCATCTGATGTAGTGATCACAATTTAGTGGTTTATATCCCAAAAAAAGACAAGATTCCAAAAACTGGCCTTAAAATAGTGTATAAGAGGTTTTGTAATGATTCTTATGTTGAAAATGTAAAACAAAAACGTGTTGGTCCGTATGTAATGAGGAGCATCCACATGCTGCACTTGATGCCTCCTATTAAGAAACGGACTTAAGGCTCTGTGGATTGATGAGGAATTGAAAAGCTGTAAGGATGAAGCAAAAGGAATGGCTAGTAAGTCTTGCTGCACAGCTGATTGGCAAACTTACTGTAAATTGAGACAAGAAGAAACTATTATGAAACTAATAAATTATATAAAGTTTGATGGAAAAAAGCATTGGAGCGTTAAATGAAATTATGGGTGTAACGGATGTGAAATGGCTAGCAAGTTAGCGGTGGTGCGCGCTAATAGCGTTTCAATCGGTGACGTCACTTGCTCTGAGTCCTTGAAGTAGTTGTTCCCCTTGTTCTGCAAGGGCCGTGGCTTTTTTGGCGCGATGCGTAACGATGCTTCGAGGGTGGCTGTTGTCGATGTGTGCAGAGGGTCCCTGGTTCGAGCCCAGGTAGGGGCGAGGAGACGGACGGAAGCTAAACTGTTACATGGGCAGGCATGAAGACTAATTCAACTCAATCTTTCATTGACTCGGATGGCTCATTCAACAACAAAAACATGTAATGTTGCCAATTCCTTGAATTACTATTTCATTAGAAAAGTGGGCAAACTCAGGCATGAAACGCCAACAACAACAAATGGTGAGCCGTCATATTCGTGCATATAATACGTAATAATGGAAGAAAAGCATGGTCATTTAGAATTGTATAAAGTCCGCGTGGGAGTGGTGGAACAAAGACAAGTAAAGTAAAGACAAACCTCCTGGCATTGACAACTTTGATGGAAAGCTACTGAAGAGGATAGTGGACTATATCTCCACTCTAATTTATCATATCTTTAATCCGACCCTGGAGAAAAGTATTAATCCTCAGACCTGAAGGAACCTAGTCATTCCTCTAACCGAGAATGGTAAACTTTTTTATCCAAAAGTTTGCTAAGAGCTGGCAGCAAGCTGATTGGTCGGCTGTTAGTCTGGTTCTAACAGCCGACCAATCAGCTTGCTGCCAGCTCTTAGCAAACCTTTGGGGGAAAAAAAACGTGTTTGACCAGATACAATGCCTCGCTGACTAGGACAATGTACTCCTTGTTACAAGCAAAGTAGGAGGCTGTTGTCACTCAAAGTTGCTACTTCAGAACAGGAACTTTTCCAGTTATATTATTCCTATTTTAAATCGATGTAGATCTCTCCTTGAGATGTTCTTGTCTGTTATGTCATGTTTTCTGTGGACCCCAGGAAGAGAGGCTGCTGCTTTTGCAACAGCTAATGGAGATCCAAAATTTAATACCAAATAACTGAGCTATAAACCTTCTACATGAAATGCCTCACTGACTGGGACAATGGAGGTCCTTGGTACAAAGTAAGAAGCTGAAGTCGTCATTCATTAGTTTTCAAAGTGTCAAGCTTGCTCACCTAGAAGCTCTCCCGAACCAGGGTTGGTGACCACCAGTGAGGTAATTACATGAATGCTGAAGTTACTGCAGTCGAGCACTAGAGGAGGCCATTTAACCGTCGTACCTCCGTCGTACCTCGCAGCACAGACTGTACCTCATAGGCTCAGGCGTCAGTACAGATGGGAGCCGGTGTTGTCTAACTATGTTCCCTTCTTGGTGTTGCTAGCACCACGGGCTTACCAACTGATCCACACAGGACCACATTTACCTTGTAACGACTCCGCAGCAGTACTGTCCTGAATGCAGTAAACACACTAAAGCCACCCTGACACTGACTGACATTGGACCTTTCCTTCAGTGAAAGTAAACCAATAAACCTAAACATTCATTTGAAATATCATGTTGATTCGCACAATGATAGTGAATCTGTCCCACAAACATTGAGAGCTCCGCTGATATTTTGTCTCTTATAATGAAGCTTACTCCCGACTGCTGTGATGGATGGTTGATTTGATGTGGTCTCTCAGGATGAAGTTGCTCACAGATCCAAGGTCAGTTTCATGTTTCCCCAAAAATTGATTTGAGGAGAGTAAACTGATCCTAGATTTTTAGGCCTAAGGGTAGGACAGCCCCAATCTCTAATGGGAGGGGAGTTTATCCCCAGATTGCTCGAAGCATGATGCCTCTTGCTCCACACCACAGAACCACAGACCTCTGTGGTGTTCTGGGGACGACTTGTGGCCGGCTTCTCAGCAGTGTTTTCCTGCATTAACTGTGTGTTGTTCTAACGTCAGGCCATAAGCTACCGAACACCCCCCCCCCTCCCCCACCCCCCCCCCCTTCCTCTCAGCCACCCAACACCAAACGCTGACAGGTGATTGGTTCAGCTGACGATGGATGAGCTCAGAGTAGAGCCCTGCACTGGCAAACATTTTAAGCCTGAGCCTTACCCATGCTTGTGACATTCAGGCCCTACTCAGGCCCAATTGCTTCTGACAAATTTAAAGGCCGGACCTGCCTGAAATCAGACATAACTTCCTCCCTTAGTAAACCCATTAGCTGCTCCTCTCTCTGTCACTGGCTCCTGCACGCTGATCGCTCTGCATGCACTCTGCTCATGGCAGCTTGTGAGTATCCATAGCATTGGCTCCTGCACGCTGATCGCTCTGCATGCACTCTGCTCATGGCAGCTCGTGAGTATCCATAGCAACGGCTCCGCTTGGGCTGCTCTGCATGCACTCTGCTCATGGCAGCTCGTGAGTATCCATAGCAACGGCTCCGCTTGGGCTGCTCTGCTCGGTGAAAAGACATGAGAGCAGTTAGTTGTATAGTTTTTTCGTCATTGTAAACTCCAACTCAAGGAACAGCTATTTTCTGTGAAATAATCTCACCTGTTTCATATTTGACGAGGTTGAAGGACTTCTGACACCTTGTTATGATCTTAGTCTGATCTTAGTCAGACATCTTAGTCAGACATGACAGTACTGCACAACAGAGAACGAGCAAATGGCTCAGCTTCAAAATGTTAATGATCAATTCAGCGATACCTGAGCCCTACCCGTAACCTAGTTATGAAAAAACAGGCTCTACCCGGCCTTAACCCGATGTATAATATCAGGTTAGTACAAGCAACATGTAACATGTAGACAGAGAAACATAACAAGCAACACGTAGCATGCAGACAGAGAAACAGAACAAGCAACACGTAGCATGCAGACAGAGAAACAGAACAAGCAACACGTAGCATGCAGACAGAGAAACAGAACAAGCAACATGTAGCATGCAGACAGAGAAACAGAACAAACAACACGTAGCATGCAGACAGAGAAACATAGAACAAGCAACACATAGCATGTAGACAGAGAAACATAGAACAAGCAACACGTAGCATGCAGACAGAGAAACAGAACAAGCAACATGTAGCATGTAGACAGAGAAACATAGAACAAGCAACACGTAGCATGCAGACAGAGAAACAGAACAAGCAACATGTAGCATGCAGACAGAGAAACAGAACAAGCAACACGTAGCATGCAGACAGAGGAACAGAACAAGCAACATGTAACATGTAGACAGAGAAACAGAACAAGCAACACGTAGCATGCAGACAGAGGAACAGAACAAGCAACACGTAGCATGCAGACAGAGGAACAGAACAAGCAACACGTAGCATGCAGACAGAGAAACAGAACAAGCAACACGTAGCATGCAGACAGAGGAACAGAACAAGCAACACGTAGCATGCAGACAGAGAAACAGAACAAGCAACACGTAGCATGCAGACAGAGAAACAGAAAAAGCAACACGTAGCATGCAGACAGAGAAACATAGTACAAGCAACACGTAGCATGCAGACAGAGGAACATAGGACAAGCAACACTTAGCATGCAAACAGAGAAACATAGAACAAGCAACATGTAACATGTAGACAGAGAAACATAGAACAAGCAACATGTAACATGTAGACAGAGAAACATAGGACAAGCAACACTTAGCATGCAAACAGAGAAACATAGAACAAGCAACATGTAACATGCAGACAGAGAAACATAGAACAAGCAACATGTAACATGTAGACAGAGAAACATAGAACAAGCAACATGTAGCATGCAGACAGAGACACAGGACAAGCAACACGTAGCATGCAGACAGAGACACAGGACAAGCAACACGTAACATGTAGACAGAGAAACATAGAACAAGCAACATGTAGCATGCAGACAGAGGAACATAGGACAAGCAACACTTAGCATGCAAACAGAGAACATAGGACAAGCAACACATAACATGTAGACAGATAAACATAGGACAAGCAACATGTAGCATGCAGACAGAGAACATAGGACAAGCAACACGTAGCATGCAAACAGAGGAACATAGGACAAGCAACACTTAGCATGCAAACAGAGAACATAGGACAAGCAACACGTAGCATGCAGACAGAAAACACAGGACAAGCAACACGTAGCATGCAGACAGAAAACACAGGACAAGCAACACGTAGCATGCAGACAGAGGAACATAGGACAAGCAACACTTAGCATGCAAACAGAGAACATAGGACAAGCAACACATAACATGTAGACAGATAAACATAGGACAAGCAACACGTAGCATGCAGACAGAGAACACAGGACAAGCAACACGTAGCATGCAAACAGAGAACATAGGACAAGCAACACGTAGCATGCAGACAGAAAACACAGGACAAGCAACACGTAGCATGCAGACAGAGGAACATAGGACAAGCAACACTTAGCATGCAAACAGAGAACATAGGACAAGCAACACGTAGCATGCAGACAGAAAACACAGGACAAGCAACACGTAGCATGCAGACAGAGAACATAGGACAAGCAACACGTAGCATGCAGACAGAGAACATAGAACAAGCAACACGTAACATGCAGACAGAAAACACAGGACAAGCAACACGTAGCATGCAGACAGAGGAACATAGGACAAGCAACACTTAGCATGCAAACAGAGAACATAGGACAAGCAACACGTAGCATGCAGACAGAGAACATAGGACAAGCAACACGTAGCATGCAAACAGAGAACATAGGACAAGCAACACGTAGCATGCAGACAGAAAACACAGGACAAGCAATACGTAGCATGCAAACAGAGAACATAGGACAAGCAACACGTAGCATGCAGACAGAAAACACAGGACAAGCAACACGTAGCATGCAGACAGAGAACACAGGACAAGCAACACGTAGCATGCAGACAGAGAACATAGGACAAGCAACACGTAACATGCAGACAGAGAAACAGAACAAGCAACACGTAGCATGCAAACAGAGAACATAGGACTAGCAACACGTAGCATGCAGACAGAGAACATAGGACAAGCAACACGTAACATGCAGACAGAGAACATAGGACAAGCAACACGTAGCATGCAAACAGAGAACATAGGACTAGCAACACGTAGCATGCAGACAGAGAAACAGGACAAGCAACACGTAGCATGCAGACAGAGACACAGGACAAGCAACACGTAGCATGCAAACAGAGAACATAGGACAAGCAACACGTAACATGCAGACAGAGAAACATAGTACAAGCAACACGTAGACAGAACACCAGCACAACAAGCAACACGTAGACAGAACACCAGCACAACAAGCAACACGTAGACAGAACACCAGCACAACAAGCAACACGTAGACAGAACACCAGCACAACAAGCAACACGTAGACAGAACACCAGCACAACAAGCAACACGTAGACAGAACACCAGCACAACAAGCAACACGTAGACAGAACACCAGCACAACAAGCAACACGTAGACAGAACACCAGCACAACAAGCAACAAATAAAATACATAAATGCAACAAAGTGCTTCCACACCTGACAAGCTACAGATAACATGGAGAGCTGCAACACACAGCTAGAGATTACATTCACAAGTCTGATTGGCCTTGAGCTACGTCTTCATGTTTTTTGTGAAGGTGTGATAGGTGGTGCAGTCGTGTGTGTCTGATGGCAGTGTATTGCTGACATGGGAAGCTCTCACAGGGAAAGCAGATTGACTGAAGGTGCTTTTCCTTAAGGGAACTATACAGTCACCTCTCGTGGCAGACCTTGTGGATCTGCTGCCATGGGTTTGGGTTTTCTGTTTAACAAAAGTACTGAGTGGAGGGGGAGGAGCCAGGCCATTCAAGACATGCGTCGGTGTATTGCACAAGATTTTCAAACCCAGGAGCTCATGCATTCTGAGGATGTAACAGTGACAGTTTCAAGCGCTTTGAGAGCCTGTTTGTAGACAGACTGAATAGGTTTTAATGTTGTACAGCAAGCTTGGGCCCAACTAGTCAAGCAGTATGTTAAGTGGGTGGAGTATCGTAGATTTGAAATACAGTTTTGCTACCTCTGTAGTCAAACCATTTGCATACATCGGAAATTATCTAGGTTGAATTTGGTTATTTAAGTTACCCTTTTCGCCTGCTTTTTAAAAGAGAGGTTGGAATCAAGTATGATGCCAAGGCACTTCAAATCAGATACCAGCTGGAGCTTCTCCCCTGACACATAGACATCTGGCTCAGTAACATCAGATACCACCTGGAGCTTCTCCCCTGACACACAGACATCTGGCTCAGTAGCATCAGATACCACCTGGAGCTTCTCCCCTGACACATAGACATCTGGCTCAGTAGCATCAGATACCACCTGTAGCTTCTCCCCTGACACATAAACATCTGGCTCAGTAACATCAGATACCACCTGGAGCTTCTCCCCTGACACACAGACATCTGGCTCAGTAGCATCAGATACCACCTGGAGCTTCTCCCCTGATACATAGACATCTGGCTCAGTAACATCTGTTGCCCTCTTTGTGAGGAACATGTAGACAGTTTTATTCACATTGAGATGCAAACACGAGTCACTGAGCCACTTTGTAACCTGGACCATTACAGTAGTGAGTTCTTGTGCAGCTTGTTGTTTGCTCTTTGCATGCACATATATCACTGTATCATCTGCATACATTTGAACTTCAGACCCAGTACAGACAGAAGGCAGATCATTAATGTACAGGCTGAACAGGAGGGGCCCCAGTATTGACCCTTGGGGCACGCCCACATCACAGCTGAGAGTGGGCGACAGCTCATTGCTCACTCTGACACACTGGGTTCTACCTTCAAGGTAAGATTTCATCCATCTCAAGGCATTGGGGGAAAATTTGAACTCTGGTTTTGTGATGACAATCTCATGGTTAACAGTATCAAAAGCTTTCCTTAGGTCTAGTAATACAGCCCAACAACAACGCACCCTTTGTCCATATTGGACTTCACATTTTCCAGAAGAAAGCAGTTGGCCGTTTTTGTGGAGTGTTTCGCTCTGAAGCCAAACTCTTATGAAGTGTAATGTGAAGGGGCTGTTGTTGAGGTGGGCAATCAGTTGCTCTGCTACACACTTTAACAACCTTCCACACCACAGGTAGTATACTAATAGGCCTGTAGTTACTCACGTCAGCAGGGTCATCTGATTTAAAGATGGCCGTTATTATGGCCGACTTCCAGAAGACAATGCATATGTCTTCACACCCCAGAGTTAATACTAGATGATTGTGGACTACAGGAAAAGGAGGACCGAGCACGCTCCCATTCTCATCGACGGGGCTGTAGTGGAGCAGGTTGAGAGCTTCAAGTGCCTTGGTGTTCCACATCACCAACAAACTAACATGGTCCAAGCACACCAAGACAGTCATGAAGAGGGCACAACAAAACCTATTCCCCCTCAGGAGACTGAAAAGATTTGTCATGGGTCTTCAGATCCTCAAAAGTTTCTACAGCTGCACCATCAAGTGCATCCTGACTGGTTGCATCACCGCCTGGTATGGCAACTGCTCGGCATCCGACCGTAAGGCGCTACAGAGGGTAGTGCAAACGGCCCAGTACACCACTGGGGCCAAGCTTTGACTTTCTGATTGTAAAAATAATGATTTAACTGTGTGTTGGTAGAAGATCCAACCCTCCTCACCTGTATGACAGGAGTGTCTTCATTTCTATCAATCACAGAGGAGTGAAGGAGGGTGTGTAAGGTAAGAAACCTCTCCTACGTGGGATACCTGACAGAATGTACAGGACTATGTTATTACTTCCTTTTTATCCATCAATCACACTTTGAATTGCTTTGGCTGGTGAAGGTGTGTGTTTCTGCCCCAACACACACACACACACACACGTGTCGTCGTCGCCAGTCTACTAGCTATCACCGTTCCGTTGTTCTGTGTTCCTTTGGTTTTGTCTGATTGGTATCACCTGTTTCTTGTTTGGTTGTTAGGATGGGGTTATATATAGTCTGTTCAGCCCGCTTCTGTTTCGTGCGGGCTTGTTTGTCTGTTTTTGTGTTAGTGTTTGTTGTTTGTATTTCCGGGTTTTCGCGCTGTCCGTTATTATTTCTGTTCTTGTTTGTTGTACTACTTTTGTTCATGTATTTTCCCTGGACATTAAAGCGTGTTTTTCCCCACATCATTTTGTTCTCTGCGCCTGACTCCACACCTCTTCACATATTTTACGTAACAGTAAAGGCTCTAATAACATGTGACAGGAGATGAATGTGAATCGTATGTGGGTTGAAAACATTGTAAAAACCTACAATCCCCCTGAAAGCATTACAATGGTTAGACCAACTGTAATTCTTCATACAAACACACAGCTATGCCTTGAATTCTCTCACGTGGCCTCCGTATCCTTATCAACGTGACTGTTCAGGATTTCAGGCAGAATAGTAGATACATTTAAGAGAATTGAATGTGCATTCGTTGAATGTTTATTTTATGTCAGTACCATTGTTGTTGATGTGCGTATGTGTTGGTTTGTGGGTAATCTATGGAAAGTGGAAAGTGGGATACGGTTGAAGTCGGAAGTTTACATACACCTTAGCCAACTACATTTAAACTCATTTTTTCACAATGACATTTAGTAAAAATTGCCTGTTTTTAGGGTCAGTTAGGATCACCACTATATTTTAAGAATGTGAAATGTCAGAATAATAGTAGAGAGAATTATTTCTTTCAGCTTTTATTTCTTTCATCACATTCCCCCTGGGTGGGAACATACGTTCCATTGTTTTTTGTGTCATATTTTAGGATGTCTTGTTCAAAGTTCAAGCAGGGCAAAGTTCAAGCAGGGCTAAGTTCAAGCAGGGCTAAGTTCAAGCAGGGCAAAGTTCAATCAGGGCAAAGTTCAAGCAGGGCTAAGTTCAATCAGGGCTAATTTCAATCAGGGCAAAGTTCAAGCAGGGCTAAATTCAAGCAGGGCAAAGTTCAAGCAGGGCTAAGTTCAAGCAGGGCTAAATTCAAGCAGGGCAAAGTTCAAGCAGGGCTAAATTCAATCAGGGCAAAGTTCAAGCAGGGCTAAATTCAAGCAGGGCTAAATTCAAGCAGGGCTAAATTCAAGCAGGGCAAAGTTCAAGCAGGGCTAAATTCAATCAGGGCTAAGTTCAATCAGGGCTAAGTTCAATCAGGGCTAAGTTCAATCAGGGCTAAATTCAATCAGGGCAAAGTTCAATCAGGGCTAAGTTCAATCAGGGCTAAGTTCAATCAGGGCTAAGTTCAATCAGGGCTAAATTCAATCAGGGCTATCCAAATCCCTGAGATGTAATGCACATATATAATAAAATGTTGGACTCTGTCTCTACTTCGATATTGTTTTTGCACGAATATCGGTTGTTTACAGGTAATTCAATAACATGCTTCAATAATACTTTTAATAAAACTGCTAGCTTAGGTAAACTGTTTTCAACTCCAAGCACAGACAGGACACAGTAATTAATTACCTTCGGCATTAATCATGAAAATACATTTGGAGTTAGCATGCCATGAATGTATTTTTTTTTTTACTCATTCAGAGCTGTTCATTTTTGTCTATTGAAACAGACCCCATTTCAAAGGAAACAAAGCACTCATTAAGATCAGGTGTAGCCAATTAGTGGGCGCGGTCAACACACCTGAACACACTTAACAAGATAGAGGATAGAGAGAGTTTTGTTGATGCTGAGAACAGAATGTACATGTTTTTAAATAACATTCTTAGAACGTTCTTTGTGGGTTTTTATGGAAAGTTCTTAATGTTCTGAGAACGTTACTTTAAATAGAACCATGAGAAAACCTACAGAAGACGTTATGCTGAAGTACTGAAATTTCCACCTAAGAAACATATGGTTATCAGAAAAGTATGTGCTAGCTGTGCATCCTGCAACATTCCCAGAACATTGTGGAAAGGTTGTATGCAAAAAAATAACCATAGGACAACCACGCTTTCAGCCAAGCTCTCAGAAACATGTGGTTATCAGAACGTTGTGGGCTAGCTGGGAGGGTTGACCACAACAGGGTTGACAATGTAATCTTAAATCAGTCATAAATCCCCTTGTGACAAGGGGGAGGGAAGCTTGCCATGTGCAACATGGATGGGCAATTGAATGCAAGCTTCACACAAAAATGAAAAATGAAAATCTAACAGGGTTGACATGATATGGTTTTCCACCACAAAACACCAGTGTAGAACCATCTCTTTTATGCTTTGTTTATTAGTATTTATTTATTAGTGTTTATTAGTTGTTCAGTGTTTCTGTTGGAAAACATATTTCAAGGGGAACAGTTTCACCCTATTAAAACTAGAGTTCAATTCACCTAACAGGTTTGATCTTAAAATGGAGGGACAATTGTAAATGAATCACATTAAATTAATAAATCATCTTCAGAAATGTCAAAGCAACAAAATTAATGTTGTTTTACAATGATGATGAAAATTCGGCACACATTTTCCCTAGAGGTCACAGAGGGACATGTCAAAATGTTGAATATTGTCACTTTAGCAGGTCTTAATTCCTATTGAAAATCATATTTATGGAATTCTCCATGTAGTCTATATTAAGATTAAAGGGCACTTCATTCAACATAACAGGCTTTTAAAATGCAATATTGATGCACAATTTCTACCTAAAATATCAACGGGATACAAAAGGGATTTTTTTAGTGGAACGACCCAGCCCTGAAAACACTACAGATGGTAATATATAGAGAACACTTGCTTGATGTTAACGTCCCCCCTGGGGCAAATCAAATCAAATGTATTTATATAGCCCTTCGTACATCAGCTGTTATCTGATATTAGCTCAGTTGGTTGAGCATGGCGCTTGTAACGCCAGGGTAGTGGGTTCGATCCCCGGGACCACCCATACGTAGAATGTATGCACACATGACTGTAAGTCGCTTTGGATAAAAGTGTCTGCTAAATGGCATATATTATTTTATATTATTATTTATCTCAAAGTGCTGTACAGAAACCCAGCCTAAAACCCCAAACAGCAAGCAATGCAGGTGTTCCATCAGCAGAAGCAAAAAGGATTGCCAATACAGATGGCAATATAAATACCACTTGCTTGATGTTAACGTCCCCCCTGGGGCAAATATCTCTCAATTCCATCAGCAGTACCAAAAATGATTGCCAATACATTGAGGAATGTCTTGGCAGGTCATTTCATGTTCCTCAATGGAATAAAAGGTACAAGTTGTAAATATTAACATATTACTGATCTGCCAGCTTCTGTTTGAAATATACGCTTTATCTTTAGTAAATCATATGGACCCTCTCTAAGGTTACATATCAGTGTATAGAAACCATTTGTCCACATCTCCTAACAAGTCAAACTTAGATGGATGTCTCCAACTAATGAAATCTATATCATTTATGGGAATTTTAGGCTTTTCATTTTAACATGTAGGCAGCAACCTATTGAAGGGTAAATGAGTTCAATGTAGCCAGCGAGCCAGGTAGAACAATTAACCATCATCAATTATGTTTTTATCCCCCTCTCTCTCCCCCTCCCTCTCTCCCCCTCTCTCTCCCCCTCTCTTTCCTTCTCTCTCTCCCCCTCTCTCTTTCCTTCTCTCTCTCCCCCTCTCTCTTTCCTTCTCTCTCTCCCCTCTCTCTCTTTCCTTCTCTCTCCTCCCCTCTCTTTCCTTCTCTCTCCCCCCTCTCTCTTTCCTTCTCTCTCTCCCCCTCTCTCTTTCCTTCTCTCCCTCCCCTCTCTCTTTCCTTCTCTCTCTCCCCCTCTCTCTTTCCTTCTCTCTCTCCCCCTCTCTCTTTCCTTTCCTCTCTCTCCCCTCTCTCTCCTTCTCTCTCTTAAGTCGCAGAACGGTTCTTATGGTTCTGAAACGACAAAAGGAACGGTCCCCTCCCCTCTCTTTCCTCTTCTCTCTCCCCCTCTCTCTTTCCTTCTCTCTCTCCCCCTCCCTCTTTCCTTCTCTCTCTCCCCCTAGAATCTCTCTCTTTCCTTCTCTCTCTCCCCTCTCTCTTTCCCCCTCTCTCTTTCCTTCTCTCTCTCCCCCTCCCTCTTTCCTTCTCTCTCTCCCCCTCTCTCTTTCCTTCTCTCTCTCCCCCTCTCTCTTTCCTTCTCTCTCTCCCCCTCTCTCTTTCCTTCTCTCTCTCCCCCTCTCTCTTTCCTTCTCTCTCTCCCCCTCTCTCTTTCCTTCTCTCTCTCCCCCTCTCTCTTTGCTTCTCTCTTTCCTTTTCTCATTCCAAATCATGTCAGTTAAAACAACGCTTTCAAAAAACAACAATGCATAATTTGGATCTGCAAAACGACTATTTATTTCCAATTTAACCAAGGCACAAGGAACTTGCACTTGAGGAAACGTGTTTTATGAGGTTTTTAGTATTCTGTCCTACATCTGATTGGTATCTTGATGTTTTTGGTACTCTACGTTAGATGTGTTCTCACTGTGGGGGGTGGGGGGGGGTTAGCGGGTGGCTTTACTTGGCTCATTGCCCTCTAGCGCCTGTAGGCTGAACTCGGTCATCAGTTGAACAGTGTTTCCTCCAACACATGGGCTCATCTGGGTTCTGGGTTAACAGGGCGTTAAGAAGCGCGGCTTGCAGGGTCATGTTTCGGAGGACGCATGACTCGACCTTTGCCTCTCCTGAGCCTGTTGGGGAGTTGCAGCGATGAGACAAGAAAGATCCTAATCACGAAATTGGTGAGAAGAAGGGGTGTAACAAATATATACAAATGTATTAAAAAAAGTTCTCAATCTACACACAATACCCCATAATGACAAAACGTGAACAGGTTTTAAGACATTTTTGCTCATTCATATTTAAAAAATACCTTACTTACATACATTTTCAGAGTCTTTGCGATGAGACTCGGAGTTTAGCTCAGGTGCATCCTGTTTCCATTGATCATCCTTGAGATGTTTCTACAACTTCAGTCCATCTGTGGTAAATTCAGTTGATTGGACGTGATTTGGAAAGGTGCACACCTGTCTATATAAGCTCCCACAGTTGACAGTGTATTTCAGTGCAAAAACCAAGCCATGAGATCGAAGGAATTGTCTGTAGAGCTCTGAGACAGTGTCGAGGTATAGATCTGGGTAAAGGTACCAAAACATTTCTGCAGCATTGAATGTCCCCAAGAAGTTTGGAACCACCAAGACTCTTCCTAGAGCTGGCCGCCTTGCCAAACTGAGCAATCTGGGGAGAAGGGCCTTGGTCAGGGGTGTGACCAAGAACCCAATGGTCACTCTGACAGAGCTCCAGAGTTCCTCTGTGGAGATGGGAGAAACTACAGGAAGGACAACCATCTCTGCAGAACTTCACCAATCAGTACTTCCCCAATCTCTCTTTACGGTAGAGTGGCCAGATGGAAGCCACTCCTCAGTAAAAGGCACATGACTGTTCCACTGGATGTCATAAGGTGAATGCACCAATTTGTAAGTCGCTCTGGATAAGAGCGTCTGCTAAATGACTTAAATGTAATGTAAATGTAATGACAGCCCATTTGGAGTTTGCCAAAAGGCACCTAAAGGACTCTCAGACCATGAGAAACAATATTCTCTGGTGTGATGAAACCAAGATTGAACTCTTTGGCCTGAATGCTAAACGTCACATCTGAAGGAAACCTGGCACCATCCCTATTGTGAAGCATGGTGGTGGCAACATCATGCTGTAGGGATGTTTTTCATTTGCAGGGACTGGGAGACTAGTCAGGATTGAGGGAAAGATGAACATAGGGAAGTACAGAGAGATTCTTGATGAAAACCTGCTTTAGAGCGCTCAGTACCTCAGACTGGGGTGAAGGTTCACCTTCCAACAGGACAACAACCCTAAGCACACAGCCAAGACAACGCAGGATTGGCTTCGGGACAAGTCTCTGAATGTCCTTGAGTGGCCCAGCCAGGGCCCAGACCTGAACCCGATCAAACATCTCTGGACAGACCTGAAAATAGCTGTGCAGCAACACTTCTCATCCAACCTGACAGAACATGAGAGGATCTGCAGAAAATAATGGGAGAAACTCCCCAAATCCAGGTGTGCCAAGCTTGTAGCATCATACCAAAGAAGACTCAAGGCTGTTACACATTTTTGCTTTGTCATTATTGGGTATTGTGTGTAGATAGATCAGGGGGAACAACTATTTAATCCATTATAGAATAAGGCTATAAACAAAATGTGTTCAAGGGGTCTGAATACTTTTCAGAATGCGCTGTATGTGGCTGTTACAGCTGACCAATCGGGGGAGAAGGGCCTTGGCCAGGGAGGTGACCAAGACTGGGACAGGGTGTGCACAGGGACAGGGTGTGCACAGGGACAGGGTGTGCACAGGGACAGGGTGTGCACTGTAGGCTTTTGTTCCAGCCTAGTGCTAAGGTGTGGAGGCTACATCAGCTCTGTTGGTGCTGGGCTGGAACAAAAGCCTGCATACTCTGTGTGGGCCGGTAGGAACAGGATAAAAGAACAGAACATTACCCTTATGGGAGGAATACAGTTATATTGGATTATTTTTTAAAGAGGCACATCAGAGATAAAAATGAAACCGAATGTACATGTTTGCCTGTCATTAAGAATTGAGAGCCATGTCCTCAATGACCTGTATATTTCTATTTGCGTCCCTCTGCGTTTTCCCCTGGGAGATGTCAGTCGTGTCTGCAGAACAGATCTGGTAGGGTGGTTCAGGGCCTGACAAGTTCTGTTGAAAATAACCTGTAGTTAACTCATCTGGTATGGCCATATTATGAAACATCTGTTATTGCAATCTATGGTAACTTTGGATAATTTATACTTGAATAACTTTTTAAAAAATTATTCAGATATAATATTAATGTTTTCATATGTGTGTCCATATTGTCCATTAGTTTCTTGTGGATCGACCATATGGTTCAAGAGAAAATAGCCGAATTCATTTAAAAAAACAACATCTAATTAACAATGGCGTTATTTTCAATTAAATCTGCAACTCTTCCATCTATTGTCTTTTTTCACAGCTGCCACCAGTTTGGCTCCAAAACATTAACAACAAAGACATATTGACACAGAAAAAACAAAAAGGGTGTTAAATATATATATATATATATATATATATGAAGGATATTTAATGCTGAAACCCTCATATTAAACACCAATGGTATTCACTAAGTTGAAACCCTCATATTAAACACCAATGGTATTCACTAAGTTGAAACCCTCATATTAAACACCAATGGTATTCACTAAGTTGAAACCCTCATATTAAACACCAATGGTATTCACTAAGTTGAAACCCTCATATTAAACACCACTAAGTTGAAACCCTCATATTAAACACCAATGGTATTCACTAAGTTGAAACCCTCATATTAAACACCAATGGTATTCACTAAGTTGAAACCCTCATATTAAACACCAATGGTATTCACTAAGTTGAAACCCTCATATTAAACACCAATGGTATTCACTAAGTTGAAACCCTCATATTAAACACCAATGGTATTCACTAAGTTGAAACCCTCATATTAAACACCAATGGTATTCACTAAGTTGAAACCCTCATATTAAACACCAATGGTATTCACTAAGTTGAAACCCTCATATTAAACACCAATGGTATTCACTAAGTTGAAACCCTCATATTAAACACCAATGGTATTCACTAAGTTGAAACCCTCATATTAAACACCAATGGTATTCACTAAGTTGAAACCCTCATATTAAACACCAATGGTATTCACTAAGTTGAAACCCTCATATTAAACACCAATGGTATTCACTAAGTTGAAACCCTCATAATGGTATTAAACACACAATGGTATTCACTAAGTTGAAACCCTCATATTAAACACCAATGGTATTCACTAAGTTGAAACCCTCATATTAAACACCAATGGTATTCACTAAGTTGAAACCCTCATCACCAATGGTATTCAAACATATTAAACCAATGGTATTCACTAAGTTGAAACCCATCATATTAAACACCAATGGTATTCACTAAGTTGAAACCCTCATATTAAACACCAATGGTATTCACTAAGTTGAAACCCTTGATTAAACACCAATGGTATTCATTTGAAACCCTCATATTAAACACCAATGGTATTCACTAAGTTGAAACCCTCATATTAAACACCAATGGTATAAGTTAAACACCAATGGTATTCACTAAGTTGAAACCCTCATATTAAACACCAATGGTATTCACTAAGTTGAAACCCTCATATTAAACACCAATGGTATTCACTAAGTTGAAACCCTCATATTAAACACCAATGGTATTCATTAAGTTGAAACCCTCATATTAAACACCAATGGTATTCACTAAGTTGAAACCCTCAAACACCAATGGTATTCATAAGTTAAACCCTCATATTAAACACCAATGGTATTCACTAAGTTGAAACCCTCATATTAAACACCAATGGTATTCACTAAGTTGAAACCCATATTAAACATTTCACTAAGTTGAACCCTCACCAATGGTATTCACTAAGTTGAAACCCTCATATTAAACACCAATGGTATTCACTAAGTTGAAACCCTCATATTAAACACCAATGGTATTCACTAAGTTGAAACCCTCATATTAAACACCAATGGTATTCACTAAGTTGAAACCCTCATATTAAACACCAATGGTATTCACTAAGTTGAAACCCTCATATTAAACACCAATGGTATTCACTAAGTTGAAACCCTCATATTAAACACCAATGGTATTCACTAAGTTGAAACCCTCATATTAAACACCAATGGTATTCACTAAGTTGAAACCCTCATATAAACACCAATGGTATTCACTAAGTTGAAACCCTCATATTAAACACCAATGGTATTCACTAAGTTGAAACCCTCATATTAAACACCAATGGTATTCACTAAGTTGAAACCCTCATATTAAACACCAATGGTATTCACTAAGTTGAAACCCTCATATTAAACACCAATGGTATTCACTAAGTTGAAACCCTCATATTAAACACCAATGGTATTCACTAAGTTGAAACCCTCATATTAAACACCAATGGTATTCACTAAGTTGAAACCCTCATATTAAACACCAATGGTATTCACTAAGTTGAAACCCTCATATTAAACACCAATGGTATTCACTAAGTTGAAACCCTCATATTAAACACCAATGGTATTCACTAAGTTGAAACCCTCATATTAAACACCAATGGTATTCACTAAGTTGAAACCCTCATATTAAACACCAATGGTATTCACTAAGTTGAAACCCTCATATTAAACACCAATGGTATTCACTAAGTTGAAATATTAAACCCTCATATTAAACACCAATGGTATTCACTAAGTTGAAACCCTCATATTAAACACCAATGGTATTCACTAAGTTGAAACCCTCATATTAAACACCAATGGTATTCACTAAACACCAATTGAAACATTAAACACCAATGGTATTCACTAAGTTGAAACCCTCATATTAAACACCAATGGTATTCACTAAGTTGAAACCCTCATATTAAACACCAATGGTATTCACTAAGTTGAAACCCTCATATTAAACACCAATGGTATTCACTAAGTTGAAACCCTCATATTAAACACCAATGGTATTCACTAAGTTGAAACCCTCATATTAAACACCAATGGTATTCACTAAGTTGAAACCCTCATATTAAACACCAATGGTATTCACTAAGTTGAAACCCTCATATTAAACCCAATGGTATTCACTAAGTTGAAACCCTCATATTAAACACCAATGGTATTCACTAAGTTGAAACCCTCATATTAAACACCAATGGTATTCACTAAGTTGTTGAAACCCTCATATTAAACACCAATGGTATTCACTAAGTTGAAACCCTCATATTAAACACCAATGGTATTCACTAAGTTGAAACCCTCATATTAAACACCAATGGTATTCACTAAGTTGAAACCCTCATATTAAACACCAATGGTATTCACTAAGTTGAAACCCTCATATTAAACACCAATGGTATTCACTAAGTTGAAACCCTCATATTAAACACCAATGGTATTCACTAAGTTCATTTAAAAAAACATCTAATGAAACCCTCATATTAAACACCAATGGTATTCACTAAGTTGAAACCCTCATATTAAACACCAATGGTATTCACTAAGTTGAAACCCTCATATTAAACACCAATGGTATTCACTAAGTTGAAACCCTCATATTAAACACCAATGGTATTCACTAAGTTGAAACCCTCATATTAAACACCAATGGTATTCACTAAGTTGAAACCCTCATATTAAACACCAATGGTATTCACTAAGTTGAAACCCTCATATTAAACACCAATGGTATTCACTAAGTTGAAACCCTCATATTAAACACCAATGGTATTCACTAAGTTGAAACCCTCATATTAAACACCAATGGTATTCACTAACTTGAAACCCTCATATTAAACACCAATGGTATTCACTAAGTTGAAACCCTCATATTAAACACCAATGGTATTCACTAAGTTGAAACCCTCATATTAAACACCAATGGTATTCACTAAGTTGAAACCCTCATATTAAACACCAATGGTATTCACTAAGTATTCACTAAGAATTCACTAAGTTGAAACCCTCATATTAAACACCAATGGTATTCACTAAGTTGAAACCCTCATATTAAACACCAATGGTATTCACTAAGTTGAAACCCTCATATTAAACACCAATGGTATTCACTAAGTTGAAACCCTCATATTAAACACCAATGGTATTCACTAAGTTGAAACCCTGGTATTCACTATTAAACACCAATGGTATTCACTAAGTTGAAACCCTCATATTAAACACCAATGGTATTCACTAAACCCTCATATTAAACACCAATGGTATTCACTAAGTTGAAACCCTCATATTAAACACCAATGGTATTCACTAAGTTGAAACCCTCATATTAAACACCAATGGTATTCACTAAGTTGAAACCCTCATATTAAACACCAATGGTATTCACTAAGTTGAAACCCTCATATTAAACACCAATGGTATTCACTAAGTTGAAACCCTCATATTAAACACACCAATGGTATTCACTACCCTCATATTAAACACCAATGGTATTCACTAAGTTGAAACCCTCATATTAAACACCAATGGTATTCACTAAGTTGAAACCCTCATATTAAACACCAATGGTATTCACTAAGTTGAAACCCTCATATTAAACACCAATGGTATTCACTAAGTTGAAACCCTCATATTAAACACCAATGGTATTCACTAAGTTGAAACCCTCATATTAAACACCAATGGTATTCACTAAGTTGAAACCCTCATATTAAACACCAATGGTATTCACTAAGTTGAAACCCTCATATTAAACACCAATGGTATTCACTAAGTTGAAACCTCACCCTTATAAACACCAATGGTATTCACTAAGTTGAAACCCACCAATGGTATTCACTAAGTTGAAACATATTAAACACCAATGGTATTCACTAAGTTGAAACCCTCATATTAAACACCAATGGTATTCACTAAGTTGAAACCCTCATATTAAACACCAATGGTATTCACTAAGTTGAAACCCTCATATTAAACACCAATGGTATTCACTAAGTTGAAACCCTCATATTAAACACCAATGGTATTCACTAAGTTGAAACCCTCATATTAAACACCAATGGTATTCACTAAGTTGAAACCCTCATATTAAACACCAATGGTATTCACTAAGTTGAAACCCTCATATTAAACACCAATGGTATTCACTAAGTTGAAACCCTCATATTAAAAATGGAATATGTGTATTTTACATGTGATAAAGCCAATGGTATTCACTAAGTTGAAACCCTCATATTAAACACCAATGGTATTCACCCTCATAAGTTTCAAACCCTCATATTAAACACCAATGGTATTCACTAAGTTGAAACCCTTATTAAACACCAATGGTATTCCTAAGTTGAAACTCATATTAAACACCAATGGTATTCACTAAGTTGAAACCCTCCCTCATATTAAACACCAATGGTATTCATTAAGTTGAAACCCTCATATTAAACACCAATGGTATTCACTAAGTGGATGGGTTATATGTTTTTCAGCTTTGTCAGTCTATTTTTCTATTTTAAAATCATATAAAAAAATGGAATATGTGTATTTTACATGTGATAAGGCCAAACAGAGGGCCAGAGGTAATTAGACACCTGTGATTATCTGAAGTACCCCAAAAAGGCCATTAGATGTCATCTGATAAAATTCCATATATCCCTTGAAAGTTACCACAATTCTGGTAGTTTACTGGTAACCCTACACACGGTGTAACTATAGAGAGAGTTGGTTCCACACCTCTAGTGTTCGTCAGAGAGACTTCTAAAGAGATCGGTTTGTAGAGAACTCACCGGTTAATACTCATACGATACTTATTGTTTGTTGCGTGTATATTTAGTGAATAATCTGACATGATCTAGAATAGACCAGCCCGGTGGAGTAGAATGGACTGAACCGTTCGTACAACCAGCCCTGCTCGATTCCATTCAGCTCAATATACTATATTGATATTGAAAGTAAACACTTCCATTGTCATAGTAAACATATAACACCGATAGTCCAACAGGAATATACTAAACTATTAGTAATAAAGCAATAACAATGGTATGAGTAACAGCATTAACGACAATAACAACATATAATATTAATGAGAATAAACATTGTAAAATTATTACTGGTACCAGTTGTAACATAATTTCTTGAGGTTGCCGGGAATTTGACAGTAACTTACAGGCATCTCAGTGGCAAGTATAATTCTTTATTTTTATATTACAGTACACCTACACCTGGCTACTTTGAAGAATAACACTTTTTTGGTTACTACATGATTCCATATGTGTTATTTCATAGTTTTTATGTCTTCACTATCATTCTACAATGTAGAAAAATAAAGAAAAACCCTGGAATGAGTAGGTGTCCAAACTTTGACTGGTGCTGTATATTTTATTGTTGTTGTTGTTGTTGTTGTTGTTGCCTGTCTTGCATGTTATTTTGGCATTAATACGTGTCACATATCAGTTTGCAAACAATGAAAATCATTGAGTTAACGAAGCCACATAAAAACTTTTGATGGCTTTCTTGAGTAAAGCAGCTCCTAAATGCAGGTGTTTCAGTATAGCTCGGTGTTTTCTGTGTTGGTGGGGCAGCCAGGGGGTTCTCTAGTTTCGCTGTGATTGGCTCAGTGTTCTGTCACTCATGGGGACACTACAGTACAGTACGTCACTGCAAAATCTACGGCTAGTGCTAAAAAATTCAAGCTCCTTGGGTGCTGCCATAGAGTTATATTAGAAGTTCCCATTCAAGAAGGCTCGAGTTCATTGGCCACAGATAAAATGATGTCAAAACACGTTATATCTACAGTATATCATACTTTCAAAATCTTAGCTAGCAAGCTAGACAAGCAGTCACCGTCATGAATCAAGTCAACAATCTACTGGCAATCACTAGTCTGCTATTCAGTGGAGTGGGTGTGGGGTCCAAGTCTGGGTTTAAGGGTCCCTTTTTCAAGCTTTAAAGGATAAACATCGGGAACTCTGGCCTCTTTCTAGAGCTACGAACTGAAGATGCCTGACGTCATCATGATTCAACCTTGTTTTTTTCCAAGTTCCCAGTTGTCTTGAACGCACCATAAATCCAGGGAATGCCAGACTGATGACAAACTTTGCCAACAAAGGACTGCCGCGCCAACGTCCTGTTGAAGTGAACACAACACAACAAAGTGAGTCCACAATGTCTTGTATGCTGCTGCATAAATTATGTAATATGCCAGGGAGATATGTATAATGTAGTTAAGAAAGCATTACTAAGTGTATGTTATGTAGTAAGCTGTTAGTAGCTCATGTGTCTCACCCTAGTCATTTGGTCCCTTTTCCCCTCATCATTTGGCCTACTGTTCTGACCTGGTGGTGCACATGTAGCCTATAGCCTGTTTTTAGAGAAATGTCATTAAATATTGTAAGAGCTTTCATTGTCTGCTTATATGCCACTTTTATTTATCCTAGAGTTCTGACTTGGTGTACAAGGAGAATACTATAAGAACGGCACATGTTCTGAATTATGTCGCTGTACATTTAAAAAATGCTGAACAAATAGTTGACTACTTTCGTCCTAGCTCGCTCATTAATGTCTTCATTCGAAATTACGGATTGCCTCTGATCCGTTCGTCGTTCCCTTGTCATTGCTTGTACTCAATTGTCAGTAGAAACCACATTTGTTTAAGCAAGTCTGCCATATCAGCTATATTTTTTTTAAAGGCAGTAAATGAAGCTGAATGAACTGTTTCACTGTCAGACAAGACTCCACTGGTAGCCAGGTGTAGCAGTGGTAAGGTGTTGGGACTCTGCTGATAGCCAGGTGTAGCAGTGGTAAGGTGTTGGGACTGCCGTTGGGACTCTGCTGTTGGGACTCTGCTGATAGCCAGGTGTAGCAGTGGTAAGGTGTTGGGACTCTGCTGATAGCCAGGTGTAGCAGTGGTAAGGTGTTGGGACTCTGCTGATAGCCAGGTGTAGCAGTGGTAGGTGATGGGACTGTGTTGGGACTCTGCTGTTGGGACAGCTTTATGTTGGCCCTGAATGTTACCTAACAGCTACTGTTGTGTTCTGTAGTAGCTTTGCTGGCGTGCATGAAAAAAATGGGGGGGGTTTATCCCACCAAGATTTACATGCTAAAATCGCCACTGATAATATCCAAAATGTGTGTTTAAATGTACATTTTATCTCTCTCTCTTCATCTCACCCCGCCTCTATCTTTCTTTCTTTCTCCCCCTTCTCCCTCTGTCCTGTAGCCAGAGCCTTTCATTTTGAGTGTCTGGTCTAATCAGTCACACCCCTCCACTCCCCTCCACCTGAATCCATCTCTACTCCTCTCTTATGTAATCCTTCTATCACAGATGTAGAGAGAGAGAGATGGGGGAGAGAGAGAGAGAGATGGGGGGGGGGGTCATTTATCCGTCCTGTTGTAGGTCCTGCTCAGTCTCTGTCCAGCAGGAGCTGTTGACAACAGAAATAATCACATTTTCCTCCATTTATACTTCTATTGCTTTGAATTACTTTCCATTCCACAGGCAAGTGTTGTTTGTCTCTCCAGACAGGAACATTGTTGTTTATCGGTCACTGTCAGTCAAACATTTGAGAGGACAGAAAACGAACACAATGCTAGCTTAGCACAACACTCATCTACCAATGTTCTGGTATGTATTAGATCCAATTCTATTCAGTACCTACGTTCTGTGTTCGTGGTAACATCTCCATGTAATACTGAACCAGACAAAATGTTTCAAATTGAGGTTGTTTCAACAGTCCTGCTTGTTATACATCTCTCAACTCTCTGACACAACTCCCGAGGCTCATTGATATGTGTAAAGCAGAGAGACACAGGTGTCAACTGTATGTCCTTGGTTCCTGTTGGCTTTTGTGCTTTTTTAAAAATCTGAATTACCGGTACACATTACGTAAGACTAACTAAAGACGATGCTGTATTTTTTTGTCTTCCACATTAAAAATAAGGATCGTTTGGCTTGTAGCTAAGGATCGTTTGGCTTGTAGCTAAAGCAGAACCTTTTTTGGTGCTATATCCCTAGTCAAAATATCCTATAGGATTTTTCCAATAGAATTCTATAGCATTCTCACAATCCTATAGAATTTTGTGACACCTGTATCAGAATCCTATTGGAATTCTATTGAACACATTTTTTCCTATTGAGAATCAAAAACAAGCCTATTGGACCTTATAGGATATCGTGTCAACTCTATCAGAATCCTATTGGAATTCTATTGAACACATTTTTTCCTATTGAGAATCAAAAACAAGCCTATTGGACCTTATAGGATATCGTGTCAACTCTATCAGAATCCTATTGGAATTCTATTGAACACATTTTTTCCTATTGAGAATCAAAAACAAGCCTATTGGACCTTATAGGATATCACATTTTTTCCTATTGAGAATCAACTCTATCAGAACTCTATCCTATTGGAATTCTATTGAACACATTTTTTCCTATTGAGAATCAAAAACAAGCCTATTGGACCTTATAGGATATCGTGTCAACTCTATCAGAATCCTATTGGAATTCTATTGAACACATTTTTTCCTATTGAGAATCAAAAACAAGCCTATTGGACCTTATAGGATATCGTGTCAACTCTATCAGAATCCTATTGGAATTCTATTGAACACATTTTTTCCTATTGAGAATCAAAAACAAGCCTATTGGACCTTATAGGATATCGTGTCAACTCTATCAGAATCCTATTGGAATTCTATTGAACACATTTTTTCCTATTGAGAATCAAAAACAAGCCTATTGGACCTTATAGGATATCGTGTCAACTCTATCAGAATCCTATTGGAATTCTATTGAACACATTTTTTCCTATTGAGAATCAAAACAAGCCTATTGGACCTTATAGGATATCGTGTCAACTCTATCAGAATCCTATTGAATTCTATTGAACACATTTTTTCCTATTGAGAATCAAAACAAGCCTATTGGACCTTATAGGATATCGTGTCAACTCTATCAGAATCCTATTGGAATTCTATTGAACACATTTTTTCCTATTGAGAATCAAAAACAAGCCTATTGGACCTTATAGGATATCGTGTCAACTCTATCAGAATCCTATTGGAATTCTATTGAACACATTTTTTCCTATTGAGAATCAAAAACAAGCCTATTGGACCTTATAGGATATCGTGTCAACTCTATCAGAATCCTATTGGAATTCTATTGAACACATTTTTTCCTATTGAGAATCAAAAACAAGCCTATTGGACCTTATAGGATATCGTGTCAACTCTATCAGAATCCTATTGAATTCTATTGAACACATTTTTTCCTATTGAGAATCAAAAACAAGCCTATTGGACCTTATAGGATATCGTGTCAACTCTATCAGAATCCTATTGGAATTCTATTGAACACATTTTTTCCTATTGAGAATCAAAAACAAGCCTATTGGACCTTATAGGATATCGTGTCAACTCTATCAGAATCCTATTGGAATTCTATTGAACACATTTTTTCCTATTGAGAATCAAAAACAAGCCTATTGGACCTTATAGGATATCGTGTCAACTCTATCAGAATCCTATTGGAATTCTATTGAACACATTTTTTCCTATTGAGAATCAAAAACAAGCCTATTGGACCTTATAGGATATCGTGTCAACTCTATCAGAATCCTATTGGAATTCTATTGAACACATTTTTTCCTATTGAGAATCAAAAACAAGCCTATTGGACCTTATAGGATATCGTGTCAACTCTATCAGAATCCTATTGGAATTCTATTGAACACATTTTTTCCTATTGAGAATCAAAAACAAGCCTATTGGACCTTATAGGATATCGTGTCAACTCTATCAGAATCCTATTGGAATTCTATTGAACACATTTTTTCCTATTGAGAATCAAAAACAAGCCTATTGGACCTTAGGATATCGTGTCAACTCTATCAGAATCCTATTGGAATTCTATTGAACACATTTTTTCCTATTGAGAATCAAAAACAAGCCTATTGGACCTTATAGGATATCGTGTCAACTCTATCAGAATCCTATTGGAATTCTATTGAACACATTTTTTCCTATTGAGAATCAAAAACAAGCCTATTGGACCTTATAGGATATCGTGTCAACTCTATCAGAATCCTATTGGAATTCTATTGAACACATTTTTTCCTATTGAGAATCAAAAACAAGCCTATTGGACCTTATAGGATATCGTGTCAACTCTATCAGAATCCTATTGGAATTCTATTGAACACATTTTTTCCTATTGAGAATCAAAAACAAGCCTATTGGACCTTATAGGATATCGTGTCAACTCTATCAGAATCCTATTGGAATTCTATTGAACACATTTTTCCTATTGAGAATCAAAAACAAGCCTTTTTTAGGATATCTCAACTCTATCAGAATCCTATTGGAATTCTATTGAACACATTTTTTCCTATTGAGAATCAAAACAAGCCTATTGGACCTTATAGGATATCGTGTCAACTCTATCAGAATCCTATTGGAATTCTATTGAACACATTTTTTCCTATTGAGAATCAAAAACAAGCCTATTGGACCTTATAGGATATCGTGTCAACTCTATCAGAATCCTATTGGAATTCTATTGAACACATTTTTTCCTATTGAGAATCAAAAACAAGCCTATTGGACCTTATAGGATATCGTGTCAACTCTATCAGAATCCTATTGGAATTCCATTGAACTACTTAAAAAATAAATAAAAAATTAGCCCAAAGTCAAAACCCTATTCTGATGTGTTCAAATCAATTATCAATAAACCGTTGGTGATGTATTGAAAACATAAACATGTACTACCCACACATACATGTCCCACAATAATAACCATACTACTTGTATTTTCTATACGAGCACCTTGTAAACTGCATATGCATCAAAAACCAATTGGCAATTAATCAATCCTATTGATAAAGGGGGAAATTAGGTTGTATGCGCTGTTGAAACTAACACAACTCAAAAACCACATGGAAACTTAATATTGTTTGCATCACTCATTAGAAGAAAACCTTGCATTATGATTTTTGGGGTGGTCAAAACGGAAAGAGAAACGCAAAACTTTCTGTTAATCACTCATATTGATATCATGTTGAAATCAATAGAACGAGAGGGAGGAGTCGTGTTGCTCGTCCTGTTAGAACTAACCTTACTAAAAAGAAAACATCTTAGAATAACATGTATATCACTGGTTAGAGGACAATTTGCTAAAGTCAATCATCAAAATTCTAGAATGTCGGCTGGAAGTTTTGGGAGGCTGGCGAAACGCGGAAGGGAACAAATCAGTTGCTTTGTTATTTGACTTTAACGAATCACAATCCGTCATACTTAAATCAACAGTGACCAGGGTTGGCTGTTATTTGAGTGATAGTTTGACTCTCAAATCCATGTCTAGGTGTGAGGCCAGCAACTTTTATACAGAGAACGCCCAAAATTTTCCTGCCATTTGAGCTTGAAATTATAGTAGAATTCTATGTCCTAAAACCGCTTGCGCATATGACAAAACCAAAGATATTGATCTGTTTTTAAGCAATCGATTTTGTGTCATTGCGATTACTATAAATGTTTATACTAATATCACTAATCTGTGTAATTACACTCAATTAGATTTGATCAAAATATGAGGTTGTGTAATAAAGTAACACATACTGTCCACATGCAGGAAATGAAAGCAAAAATCTTAAATAATCTAATATGTAGCTTTATTGCACAATCTCACAGCTAAATATGGCACATAAACCTGAGCATTTATGTTAAACTGCAATCAAGATTAAAGACCAGTAAACTGAGGAACTGTCTTTTTCCCATGTCTCTCCAGAGCTCAATCTCCATCTCTGCCTAATCCAATAGGATTAAAATCCTATCAGATTTTAGAACCAGTCCTATTGGGCTCCTATAGGATTCTATTCATGGATTGCATGTTTCCTCACAATATTGTTTTGAATGTTAATTGTGGACTAATGCCCAGATTCTACTCAATGCGTCATCAACAAGCACGGACTAAGATTGGATCAAAATTGCATTACAGTGGCTTGAAAATATAATGACATTCAAAATGAGGCAAATCATTTGTAGGACAACCTTTTGTCGTCATTTTGATGTTGCCAGATTGACTTCTAGGGATTGCTAGCTATTTTTGTAAAATTTTGTGAGCTAATGACAACATTGCCATCTGTCTAAAGATAATTTGATGACATGATAATACTGGCAATGTCACGACTTCCGCCCAAGTTGGCTCTCCTGCCTGTTCGGGCGGTGCTCGGCGGTCGTCGTCATCGTCCTACTAGCCGCCACCAATCCCTTTTTCGTTTGTCTGTTTGTTTTGTCTGATTAGTTTCACCTGTGTTTCTGTTGTTTGGTTTAATGAGCTCCCCTATATTTAGTAGGTAGACCCGCCCTTGTTTTGTGCGGGATTGTCTTTATGTTACGTGTGTGTATTTTAGATAGCGGTGGATTGTCTTTATGTTACGTGTGTGTATTTTAGATAGCGGTGGATTGTCTTTATGTTACGTGTGTGTATTTTAGATAGCGGTGGATTGTCTTTATGTTACGTGTGTGTATTTTAGATAGCGGTGGATTGTCTTTATGTTATGTGTGTGTATTTTAGATAGCGGTGGATTGTCTTTATGTTACGTGTGTGTATTTTAGATAGCGGTGGATTGTCTTTATGTTACGTGTGTGTATTTTAGATAGCGGTGGATTGTCTTTATGTTACGTGTGTGTATTTTAGATAGCGGTGGATTGTCTTTATGTTACGTGTGTGTATTTTAGATAGCGGTGGATTGTCTTTATGTTACGTGTGTGTATTTTAGATAGCGGTGGATTGTCTTTATGTTACGTGTGTGTATTTTAGATAGCGGTGGATTGTCTTTATGTTACGTGTGTGTATTTTAGATAGCGGTGGATTTTCTTCTCTTAAACTTGACACCCTGTGGTTTTTGGGTTGTCTCGTTGTATGGGATTATTATTTTGTGTGCCTTAGTAAATGTACTTAACCCCAGTGGAACTCTCTCTGCGTCTGATTCCTGCACCCACCTAGTCCCGCGTGACAGGCAAAGTTGTTGCCTACTAAATATTTGACTACTTAGCATAGTTATCATATTTCCAGGCACTATAGTGTAATTTAGGGTGTGTTCGTAAATTCACTCTGGAGTGCCCGAGTGAGCTCTGGGCATTAGTAAATTCACTCTGGAGTGCCCGAGTGAGCTCTGGGCATTAGTAAATTCACTCTGGAGTGCCAGAGTGAGCTCTGGGCATTAGTAAATTCACTCTGGAGTGCCAGAGTGAGCTCTGGGCATTAGTAAATTCAGAGCAGATTGTCCATTCATAAATTAAGAGAACTAGGGTTGATCTGAGCATTCTAACCCAACAATGGCAGTCAAGCACCCAAGATAACTGACTGAGGTTGGCTAACTTGCTAGCTACTTCCAGACACAAATGAGAGAACACCTTACTCTGACCATTCTACGCTCCCTAGCAGAGCTGGTTAGGCTGTTTTCATGTTATCTAGAGCATTGGTGACGGTAACTGTGCTACTGGCAACAATTTCATTATGTTTTTTACTGACTGTTGCAATTATTCTGCGCTGTGGCACACTCAGAAGAGAGTGCTCTGAAGTCAGAGTAGATAGCCAGAGTGAATTTACAAACACACCCTTAGACGAAACCGTAGTTAGCCTCCGTCCAGAATGACTGGGCTTATCACTCCTTCAGGGCACCACTGTGGCGCCGCTGATAGATGGCGGCTTAAGAACATTCATAACAATGGCATGGCGCTACCGAGTGACGGAGGTGCAGGATCTAGGACCTGAAGAACAGTTTGCAGTTCTCCCAGGGTCAGCTCGATGAGGTTAAACATGCAAACAGCTAGATGACAGCAGTCTGTAAGTCACTGAGAGAGGACATCAGTTCTGTATGTGAATCCACGATAACAATGACGGAGAGGGACAATCGAGACGGAACAACAATGTTGTGGACGGAATTGCAGAATCTCCACACAAGCTCTGGACGGAGTCTGAGGACAAATTGAGGGAAATGATTCTCGTAGAAACTGAAGCTGGACCACAGGGAGATTGAGGTGGAGCACGCCCACGGGACTGACAAACCCACCACCAGCCCAGGTGACAGGCCCAGGCCAATAGTGGCCAAGTTCCTGAGGGTCAAGGTCAAAGTAGCTGTTCTAGAAAGAGTCAAGAACATGAGAGGAACGTATATCTTCCTCAGTGAGGACTATCCTCAAGCTCTGCACAAGAAGAGGAAAGAACCTATCCCGGGCCATGAATCAAATCAAATGTTATTGGTCACATACACACATAGTTAGCAGATGGTAATACGAGTGTGGCGAAATGCTTGTGCTTCTAGTTCCGACCATGCAGTAATATCAAACATGTAATCTAAGTTGCCAGAGCTCATAGGAACATTGCTTACATCCACGATGCTCATTGTCCACCCTGGGTCGGTAGCTTCAACCCCTCAGCAAACACACACTTACATACATCAACTAATTAATGGGACTGCTGAATAATGTTTTGTTATTTCTTATCCATATTATGTCTATCTCTGATAAGCTACCCAGGAAAGGGCTGAACATAGCCCATATTAATATATGTAGCCTTAGAAATAAGGTTCATGAACTCAATAACTTGCCAACATCAGATAACATTCATATACTAGCCACGAGCCTCACTCTGATGATTCCTTTGATGATACAGCAGTAGCAATACAAGGATATAACGTCTATAGAAGAGACAGAGATGCTTATGGGGGAGGTGTTGCTGTATATATTCAGAGCCATATCCCTGTAATGCTTAGAGAGCATCTCATGTCATGTTTTATTGCTGTGGTTGCAGGTTGCAGGTTCAGGGTGTTGCAATAGGTCATCAAGTGTTTTAGGTCAGTATCTACATAATGTGTGTGAAATGCTTGATAGTGTATGGGATATTTTAAAAAAGAGGTCTACTTTCTTGTCGACCTGAATATTGACTGGTTTTCATCAAGCTGTCCGTGGTAGCTGTTAGGTAACATTTAGGGCCAACATAAAGCTGTCCCAACAGCAGTCCCAACACCTTACCACTGCTACACCTGGCTACACCTTACCACTGCTACACCTGGCTACACCTTACCACTGCTACACCTGGCTACACCTTACCACTGCTACACCTGGCTACACCTTACCACTGCCACACCTGGCTACACCTTACCACTGCTACACCTGGCTACACCTTACCACTGCCACCTGGCTACACCTGCCACACCTGGCTACACCTTACCACTGCCACACCTGGCTACACCTTACCACTGCTACACCTGGCTACACCTTACCACTGCTACACCTGGCTACACCTTACCACTGCTACACCTGGCTACACCTTACCACTGCTACACCTGGCTACACCTTACCACTGCTACACCTGGCTACACCTTACCACTGCCACACCTGGCTACACCTTACCACTGCTACACCTGGCTACACCTTACCACTGCTACACCTGGCTACACCTTACCACTGCTACACCTGGCTACATCAGCGGAGCCTTGTCTGGCAGCGAAACAGTTCATTCAGTCTCATTTACTGCCTTTTAACATAGCTGATATGGCTGACTTGATTAAGTTTCTAATGGAGATGTTGATCTCTGTCAGTGTCACATCACACGGCTCGCATCAGGTGTGTCTTAGAACAAATTGCAGTTTGGCAGATGTTTGAAAAATATGTGTTTCATTCTCCGCTTTATGACAGTAGTTGTTCAGTAATATGAGAGAATAGGCTTGCTATTTGTTTTAACCTTTATTTAACTAGGCAAGTCAGTTAAGAACAAATTCTTATTTTCAATGATGGCCCAGTAACAGTGGGTTAAGTGCCTTGTTCAGGGGTAGAATGACAGATTTTTACCTTGTCAGCTCAGGGATTCGATCTTGAAACCTTTCAGTCCAAAGCTCACACAAGGCTACCTGTCACCCCAATGTCTCATGTTTTTTAAACTCTTAAACAAATGTGGTTTCTACTAACAATTGAGATGTACAAACTATGGCATAAGGCAATACGTCATTTTAATTAAGACATTAATGAACGAGCTAGGATGGACGTAGTCAACATAACTATTTGTTCAGCACTTTTGAAATGTACAGTGACAGAATTCAGAACATGGGCCATTCATACAGTGTTCTCCCTGTACACCAAGTCAGAACCGTAGGATAAATAAAGGTGGCATATAATCAGATAATTGACAATAAAAGAGAGACGCACACTCTAGGAGCTCAGATGCAAAAATGTAATACCAACGTTTCGACAGCCAAGCTGTCTTCATCAGGGTGTAATCACAAACACTGTGGTATGACTCGTTTATATAGTGTCAAAAGACACAGGTGTCTGTAATCATGGCCAAGAGTTGCCTAATATCATTGGTTAATAATCAAATATTAAAATGTCATACAAAGAACAGCATACAAACAACAAATGGATAGCATACGATCATAGATTAATTTGACTACACAAGTTTACAAACAATTACAATGACTGTGCCTTTGGCTTCTGGACAACAAAATCAAGTTGATACTGTACACAAACCAGTTAAACAGGAGAGAAATTATGTGAAACTTTTTTGGGTTGCTAGCTTTGCTGTTTTTGTTGGCTGCTTCCTGCTGCTCCCTCTCTCTGACTACTCACTACAGCCTGCGTCTGAGTTGCCTAGCAATGAGTCTCTGCTCTGGTTTGCTCCCGGCTCACTCTGACTAGAGACAGCCAGTTAGTTAAGGTAAGAAAACTACTTTTTTAACTCTAAACTCACTCTACATTACTATTTTTTTTATTTTGCTGTGACTCTTATGTGGATGAAGTAAAACAATATATTTGTTGTTCTGATGTGAGGAGTATCCAGATGCTGCACTTGATGCATTTATGAAATTGCTTCTTCCATGTATTGATACACGTGCACCTGTTAGAACTGTTAAGGCTCCATGGATTGATGAGGAATTGAAAAACTGTCTGGTTGAAAGAGATGGGGCAAAAGGAGTGGCTGATAAGTCTGGCTGCACATCTGACTGGCTGACTTACTGCAAATTGAGAATCTATGTGACAAAACTCAACCAACAAAAAGCCAAGATCAATGATATAAAGTATGATGGGAAAAAAAACTTTGGAGTACTTTAAATGAATGTATGGGCAGAAAGACAAATTCAACATCTTTTATCGAATCAGAGGGCTTATTTATCCCAAAACCATTTGATGTTACAAAATTATTTTAATGATAAATTAATTGGCAAAGTAGGCTAAGTTAGGCAGGAAATGTCAACAACGAACAGTGAGCCATCATGTTCATGCATAAAAAATATAAAAAATAATGAAAGAAAAGCATCGCAAGTTTAAATTTGGTAATGTTAGTGTAGGAGAGGTGGAAAAGTAATTGCTTTGATCAATAAAGACAAACCTCCTGGCATTGACAACATAGATGGAAAGCTACTGAGGATGGTAGCTGACTGTGGTCACTCCTATCTGTCATAATGCATCTTTAATCTAAGTCTATTGGAAGGTGTTGGTCCTTAGGCCTGGAGGGAAGCCATAGTCATTCCGCTTCCCAAGAATGGTGAAGCCGGCTTGGATCAGTTGAAACGCATTCTCTGGAGTGATGAATCACGCTTCACCATCTGGCAGTCCTATGGACAGATTTGGGTTTGGAGGATGCCAGGAGAATGTTACCTGCCCGAGTGCATAGTGCCAACTGTAAAGTTTGGTGGAGGAGGAATAATGGTCTGAGGCTGTTTTTCATGGTTCGGGTCCCTTAGATCAAGTGAAGGAAAATCTTAACGTTACTCTGTAAAATTCTAAACGATCCTGTGCTTCCAACTTTGTGGCAACAGTTTGGGGAAGACCCTTTCCTGTTTCAGCATGACAGTGACCCCGTGCACAAGGCGAGGTCCATACAGAAAGGGTTTGTCAAGATCGGTGTGGAAGAACTTGAATGGCCTGCACAGAGCCCTGACCTCAAACCCATTGAACACCTTTGGGATTAATTGGAACCCCAACTGCGAGCCAAACCTAATCACCCAACATCAGTGCCTGACCTCACTAATGCTCTTGTGGCTGAATGGAAGCAAGTCCCCACAACAATGTTCCAACATCTAGTGGAAAGCCTTCCCAGAAGAGTGGAAGCTGTTATTCTCTAGCAGCAAAGGGGGGACCAACTCCATATCACTGCCCATGATTATGGAATGAGATGTTCAATGAGCAGGTGCCCCGATGACCCAGATTCGTCCGTCAGACTGCCAGATGGTGAAGCTGCCTATATTGCAAATGAATACAAATGGAGTCTTATTAACTATTTATCTAAATAACTAAAACTTGTATAGACTTTAGCAGAATTTGGACAGTTATAATTGCATGACAAATAGCCGGAGAACTGAAAATCAATATTCCTAATCAGTCATTAAAAATATAACTGAGGCCAAGGAATATGACCTTTTTATCCAAATACAATTATTGGATTATATATTATCGGAGTGGGGTTCAGGCTCAGCTCTTAGACTGATGAGCAGAGGGCTATCCTACAAAGCAGGTTTCAGGTGTTATCGAGTAAACTTTCGTCATCTCTTGAGTTCAACTCTGAATAACCGATCATGCAGAAGTGTCTCACCTTTTATGGCAACGAATCCTTCAGAAGGAACCTGCTCTAGGGCTAACTCACACCTAACTCCACTTACCCTGAATGAAATGACTGATCCGTGAGTTGAGGACCATTGAAATCAGATTCCCTCCCTCTTGCAAAGATTGCATCATCATCCCCTTCATTGGAGGCAGACGACTGATTCAATATTTTATCAATCAATTTTTTCTGTGTTAAAATATATCACATTACACATTAAATCACATTTCAACTTCACACAATGTAACACTTGTGGTACTTGTGCATTGATAAAGAACACTTCATTGCACACAAGACACTGATTCAATATTTTATCAATCACACCAAGAACACCAAGCACACCAAGCACATTTAACACACAATGCACACCAAGAACACCAAGCACACCAAGAACACCAAGCACACCAAACACACCAAGAACACCAAGCACACCAAGCACACTAAGCACACCAAGCACACCAAACACACCAAGAACACCAAGCACACCAAGAACACCAAACACACCAAACACACCAAGAACACCAAACACACCAAGAACACCAAGCACACCAAACACACCAAGAACACCAAACACACCAAGAATACCAAGCACACTAAGCACACCAAGCACACCAAGCACACCAAGCACACCAAGAACACCAAGCACACCAAACACACCAAGAACACCAAACACACCAAGAATACCAAGCACACTAAGCACACCAAGCACAAGCACACCAAGAACACCAAGAACACCAAGCACACCAAGAACACCAAGCACACCACAGAGTAATACAATAAAGATGCCCCTATTTCACACCACCGCCTGTTGAATTTGCAAGATAACTTTTTCGACACACATCAAAATGTGGTACTGACTCACCCGAGGATTGATATTTCAGCATTTTTCACAATGAAGAAGTCTGCGTTTCGACTAGCCTTGTGCAACATGCACGCACAGTTACAAGCCTGCTGAAGTCAGTGGCAGGCGGACGAGAAATATCCCCCTTTGTAGTACAGATAAAGCCTGAACTGTAATATGAAGCTAACTGAAGCTGGGTAGCGTTAGAAAACCCTGAGTAGATCTAGCTTGCTTCGTAGGATACCCCTCAGGGCTCTCCAGCCCTGTTCCTGGTGAGCTACCCTCCTGTAGGATTGGATTTTAAACCTACAGGTGGGTAGTGTCATGACGTTGCCCTCTTTGGGTATAGCAAGCCCCATCCCCCTCTCCTTGTCTCCTACACCCAGGCTGCTGTGGTCAGAGAGAGGTCGTAAATTCCTGGAGGAGATTATCTCCTCATGGTCACAGTATAGAGATAGAGTGAATTTTCATAGAGAACAAAGGAATTTCTTGCACCTCACAGAACTGGAGAACCGAACAACATTTATGTTCTGGAGAAGATATAAAAGATCAGTGAAGAATCCAGCTACGAACTGGTCCATTTGGTACAATTATGTGAAACTCATGGGAGACAATACGGCAACATTACCATAATGCTGTTTATATAATAGCCTCAGATATGAGGCTTACATCTAATTGTTGTATAAGATGAATGAGTGAGGATGATACTGTTTGTGAAATTGTGTAATGTGATTTCGGACTGTTTAATGAAGGAAAATCCAATTTCCTTTGGAGTTTGACTAAATTTGAGGACCGCCCATGAGCACAGTTATGGTCGGGCATCCTGGGAAAGGCCCTTTTCTGCAATTCCGAATAAAACCCCCACCTTGAGAATTTGTCAACAGACCATGTTCCTCTCAATTACGAGAGGACTAAGGTTGCAGACCAGCTTACCTCGATAACAAGAGGGCCAAGGTTTGAGACCAGACTGTTGAATCTTTTAACCATCCCACGTGGTTAAACTCTTAGACTATCGATACCGACAGAATAAGATATTAATTACTAGAATTCGGTATCATTGACCGCGAAGAACGACAACCGCCGAAACATCTATCCATAACGACATGAATGAATGTCACTCTGAACTCTCCATTCTAACCACAACAGAAAGGGTGGACAAACTCTCCAACAGAAACAAACTTTTCAACAGAGACCCCGACAACACACTGAGCGTAAATATATACAGTGGGGCAAAAATGTATTGAGTCAGCCACCAATTGTGCAAGTTCTCCCACTTAAAAGCTGAGAGAGGCCTGAAATTTTCATCATAGGTACACTTCAACTATGACAGGCAAAATGAGAAGAAAAAAAATCCAGAAAATCACATTGTAGGATTTTTAATGAATTTAGTTGCAAATTATGGTGGAAAATAAGTATTTGGTCACCTACAAACAAGCAAGATTTCTGGCTCTCACAGACCTCTAACTTCTTCTTTAAGAGGCTCCTCTGTCCTCTACTCGTTACCTGTATTAATGGCACCTGTTTGAACTTGTTATCAGTATAAAAGACACCTGTCCACAACCTCAAACAGCCACACTCCAAACTCCACTATGGCCAAGACCAAAGAGCTGTCAAAGGACACCAGAAACAAAATTGTAGACCTGCACCAGGCTGGGAAGACTGAATCTGCAATAGGTAAGCAGCTTGGTTTGAAGAAATCAACTGTGGGAGCAATTATTAGGAAGACATACAAGACCACTGATAATCTCCCTCGATCTGGGGCTCCACGCAAGATCTCACCCCGTGGGGTCAAAATGATCACAAGAACGGTGAGCAAAAATCCCAGAACCACACGGGGGGACCTTGTGAATGGCCTGCAGAGAGCTGGGACCAAAGTAAAAAAGCCTACCATCAGTAACACAATACGCTGCCAGGGACTCAAATCCTGCAGTGCCAGATGTGTCCCTCTGCTTAAGCCAGTACATGTCCAGGCCCGTCTGAAGTTTGCTAGAGAGCATTTGGATGATCCAGAAGAAGATTGGGAGAATGTCAAATGGTCAGATGAAACCAAAATATACCTTTTTGGTAAAAACTCAACTCGTTGTGTTTGGAGGACAAAGAATGCTGAGTTGCATCCAAAGAACACCATACCTACTGTGAAGCATGGGGGTGGTAACATCATGCTTTGGGGCTGTTTTTCTGCAAAGGGACCAAGACGACTGATCCGTGTAAAAGAAAATGAATGAGGACATGTATCGTGAGATTTTGAGTGAAAACCTCCTTCCATCAGCAAGGGCATTGATGATGAAACGTGGCTGGGTCTTTCAGCATGACAATGATCCCAAACACACCGCCCGGGCAATGAAGGAGTGACTTCGTAAGAAGCATTTCAAGGTCCTGGAGTAGGCCTAGCCAGTCTCCAGATCTCAACGCCATAAAAAATCTTTGGAGGGAGTTGAATGTCTGTGTTGCCCAGCAACAGCACCTAAACATCACTGCTCTAGAGGAGATCTGCATGGAGGAATGGGCCAAAATACCAGCAACAGTTTGTGAAAACCTTGTGAAGACTTACAGAAAAAGTTTGACCTCTGTCATTGCCAACAAAGGGTATATAACAAAGTATTGAGAAAAACTTTTGTTATTGACCAAATACTTATTTTCCACCATCATTTGCAAATAAATTCATTAAAAATCCTACAATGTGATTTTCTGGATTTTTCTCCTCATTTTGTCTGTCATAGTTGAAGTGTACCTATGATGAAAATTACAGGCCTCTCTCATCTTTTTAAGTGGGAGAACTTGCACAGTTGGTGGCTGACTAAATACTTTTTTGCCCCAATGTATGTATTAATTGCAATTGTTCCCGAATGAGTGAGCGTTCATGTGCAAAGGATTAACATTTCAATTGTTATAATTATCAACTGTGTGTTGCCTTATCTCAGTCGACCCCCACTTCCCTTTTGTCCACCAAGCCGCCATGCCGGTTTATCCCACTAGGGAAACTCCGTTATCATTTCCTTGTAACTATCTAATATTTGTTTATTCATTTCTGTGAATTACTTAGTTCGTAAATGATTTTAAGACAATTGATGACAATTGATGTATGGATGACTCATAGTGAAGACTGGGTTCGTGCAGATAACCAACAATTTACGATGTTTGGAATGAGACTAACGTGAGGTAAAGAAGAATTCATTAATCAGAAGACTATTGATCAGATATGAAAATATCTGAAAAGTGAAGGGAAATTATAACTTTGTAATCTGAATATTTTCCTTGGTGCCCCGACTTCCTAGTTAATTACAGTTACATGATTAATCAGTTTAATCGTGTAATAATAATTACAGAGAGTCATTTGATAAAGATTAATCTTCAGTTTAATGATGCCAAAGACCAGACAGTAGCTTTCCTGGAACAGGGTTGGAATTTAAACCTACAGGTGGGTAGCTCTCCAGGAACAGGGTTGGATTTTAAACCTACAGTTGGGTAGCTCTCCAGGAACAGGGTTGGATTTTAAACCTACTGGTGGGTAGCTCTCCAGGAACAGGGTTGGATTTTAAACCTACAGGTGGGTAGCTCTCCAGGAACAGGGTTGGATGTTAAACCTATAGATGGGTAGCTTTCCTGGAACAGCGCTGGATTTAAAAATAACAGGTTGGTTGCATTCCTGGAACAGGGTTGGATTAAAGACCTACCGAACAGTTGGGTAGCTCTCCTGGAACAGGGTTGGATTTAAGACCTACCGAACAGTTGGGTAGCTCTCCTGGAACAGGGTTGGATTTAAGATCTACAGTACAGGTGGGTAGCTCTCCTGGAACAGGGTTGGATTTAAGACCTACAGAACAGTTGGGTAGCTCTCCTGGAACAGGGTTGGATTTAAGACCTACAGAACAGTTGGGTAGCCCTCCTGGAACAGGGTTGGATTTAAGACCTACAGAGCAGTTGGGTAGCTCTCCTGGAACAGGGTTGGATTTAAGACCTACAGAACAGTTGGGTAGCTCTCCTGGAACAGGGTTGGAGAGCACTGGTGTAGAGATTAGACTGTAAATCCCTTATTGGTGTATCGTCTGTCTGAGAACTTCATTAATAATTCCTATATGCTCACATCTCAGCTAACTCCCAACTCTCTCTAACTCTCTCTCTCCTGGTGCTCCATTGATTGCAGGCTAAATTTCTCTAACTCGATCTCTCTTCTCCATTGTTTGCAGGCTAACTCTAAATCTTGCTCCTCCGTTGTTTGTAGGCTAACTCTCTTTCTGATCCATTGTTTGCAGGCTAACTCTCTCTAACTCTCTCTCTGCTCCATTGATTGCAGGCTAACTCTCTCTAACTCTCTCTCTGGTCCATCGTTTGTAGGCTAACTCTCTCTCTGGTCCATCGTTTGTAGGCTAACTCTGTCTCTCTCTGCTCTATTGTTTGCAGGCTAACACTCTCTGCTCTATTGTTTGCAGGCTAACACTCTCTGCTCTATTGTTTGCAGGCTAACACTCTCTGCTCTATTGTTTGCAGGCTAACACTCTCTCTCTCCCTAATTATTTGCTCCCATTAAAGCTCGTAAATTCTGATTTCCCATGTTTATCCCATCATTCTTCCTCTCCTCCTCTCTCTCTCTCTCTCTCTTTGTCTAACTCTCTCGCTCTTTCTCTATCACTCACTCTCTACCCATCTCTCTCTCCAACTACCCTCTCCCTCCCTCTCGCTCTCTCTCATCTCTGTCCTTTTTCCTCCCTGTTAATCTCTCATCTAGATACCAGGGAGTGGGCTCAGATCAATGAGAAGCAGTTTGATCAGAAGCTTTGAAGTAGAATGACAGGATTTCTGAACAGGTGAATTCTGAACAGGTGAATTCTGAACAGCCTCTTTCTGAGTGATCACAATGAGCAGGGACCTACACACATGCACACAAGCATGCGCACACACACATATTGAGGACAGTCACACACACCGGGGAGGGTATTGCCGGCTTTGAAGAACAGAGAGCGGGAGGCTTTAGATGAATCGAAAACATGACTGTGGAAAGGGATTGAAGGAATTGGACTGAAAATGGTCAGAAGTTGAAGGGTGGTTGAAGGATGGCTCAGAGGTTGAAGGATGGCTCAGAGGTTGAAGGATGGCTCAGAGGTTGAAGGATGGCTCAGAGGTTGAAGGATGGCTCAGAGGTTCCATCATAGTCGTTGCATGGCTTCTTTTTCCTTTTTAACCAAGCGTACTTTAGGGATTGTCAGGTAATTTAACCAAGCTTACTTTGGGGATTGTCAGGTAATTTAACCAAGATTACTTTAGGGATTGTCAGGTAATTTAACCAAGATTACTTTGGGGATTGTCAGGTAATTTAACCAAGCGTACTTTAGGGATTGTCAGGTAATTTAACCAAGCTTACTTTGGGGATTGTCAGGTAATTTAACCAAGATTACTTTAGGGATTGTCAGGTAATTTAACCAAGCGTACTTTGGGGATTGTCAGGTAATTTAACCAAGCGTACTTTGGGGATTGTCAGGTAATTTAACCAAGCGTACTTTGGGGATTGTCAGGTAATTTAACCAAGCGTACTTTAGGGATTGTCAGGTAATTTAACCAAGCTTACTTTGGGGATTGTCAGGTAATTTAACCAAGTTTACTTTGGGGATTGTCAGGTAATTTAACCAAGCGTACTTTGGGGATTGTCAGGTAATTTAACCAAGCGTACTTTGGGGATTGTCAGAGGCTGGGATTAAAAATGCATTTAGTAAAAATATAGGACAAAACACACATCACATCAAGAGAGACAACACAACACCACATTAAGAGATAATTGAACCAGTCTTACTTTAGGGATTGTCAGTTAATTTACTTTAGGGATTGTTAGTTAATTTAACCAAGTTTACTTTAGGGATTATCAGGTAATTTAACCAAGTTTACTTTAGGGATTGTTAGTTCATTTAAAGGGGCAATTTGGGATTTTCAGGTAATTTCGTACAATAAAATGATGCTTTATCCAAACAATTGACCACCCTTCTGCTTTTGTGGAATTGGGTCTTAAGTGTTAATACTGGTGTACATATAGCTGGCCTCTATATAACTGGCCTCCATATTTAACTGGCCTCCATATTTAACTGGCCTCTATATAACTGGCCTCCATATTTAACTGGCCTCCATATTTAACTGGTCTTTATATTTAACTGGCCTCTATATTTAACTGGTCTCTATATTTAACTGGTCTCTATATTTAACTGGCCTCTATATAACTGGCCTCTATATTTAACTGGTCTCTATATTTAACTGGCCTCTATATTTAACTGGTCTTTATATTTAACTGGCCTCTATATTTAACTGGCCTCCATATTTAACTGGTCTTTATATTTAACTGGCCTCTATATTTAACTGGTCTCTATATTTAACTGGCCTCTATATAACTGGGCTCTATATTTAACTGGGCTCTATATTTAATTGGTCTCTATATTTAACTGGCCTCTATATTTAACTGGCCTCCATATTTAACTGGTCTCCATATTTAACTGGCCTCCATATTTAACTGGCCTCCATATTTAACTGGTCTCTATATAACTGGGCTCTATATAACTGGGCTCTATATTTAACTGGTCTCTATATAACTGGGCTCTATATTTAACTGGCCTCTATATAACTGAGCTCCATATTTAACTGGACTCTATATTTAACTGGCCTCTATATAACTGGGCTCTATATTTAACTGGGCTCTATATAACTGGGCTCTATATTTAACTGGACTCTATATAACTGGGCTCTATATTTAACTGGCCTCTATATTTAACTGGCCTCTATATTTAACTGGTCTCCATATTTAACTGGACTCCATATTTAACTGGACTCCATATTTAACTGGACTCCATATTTAACTGGCCTCCACTTAGCTTCATATCATAAGGCCATAACATTAGACACACAGATTGTCACCAACACATCTCATGCTCCTATGTTAGAGTCTGATTAGACTACAACAGTAGCTGGTGGAAGTGTGTGTGTGTGTGTGTTCTGGTGGAAATGTTTGGGGCATTGTTTCTGTGCAATCGGCGCCAGCCTGCAAGCTTGGCACAGCAGATGACATTCTCCTCACATGACCTAGCCCACTACACCACTCAAGATATTATAGGACACAGCAGAGAGAGGGGGAGAGAGAGGGAGAGGACGGAAAGAATGAGATAGGGAGGGAGTGAGAGGGAGCAGGAGAGAGTGAGGGAAGAGAGAGGTAGAGAGAAAGAGAGCGAGAGAGGAGAGGGAGAGAGATAAAGGAGGGAGCGAAGGTGAGATAAGGAGGGGGGGAGTAATAGTGAAAGTAAGCATGGGGAGGGATGGAATGAAAGAGGAGAGACGAAGGGGGGAGGGTTGGAGGGGGTAATGATGGGGAGGAGGGAGAGAGGAAGGGTTGGAGGGGTAATGATGGGGAGGAGGGAGAGAAGAAGGAGAGCAGGGGGTTGGAGGGGGTAATGATGGGGAGGCGGGAGAGAGGAAGGGGAGCAGGGGGTTGGAGGGGGTAATGATGGGGAGGCGGGAGAGAAGAAGGGAGAGAGGACTGAGGATGTGAGTGTCGGTGACCCAGAGGCACATAGCTGCAAGCAGTCTCCTGTAGCTGAACACTGGCCAGGAAAACTGCCTGGGTACTCTGTGTTCTGCCCCCTGACACACAGACACACACACACAGACACACAGACACACAGACACACAGACACAGCGCAACTGATCTGGATGACTCACTCATCCCTCTCTCCCGCCCTTCTATTTTGGGATTAATCTCTTTATCTTTCAGTCAAACATTAAAAGATGGAAAATGAGAGATTACTAAGAGGCAGGGAGACACAGCAGTCATTATGCAAAGGAAAAATACAATTTTACTCAAACAGCTATCAGAGTGCTCATCCAGTGATTACGTCACTTGTTTGGCACCAAGCACTTTATGACATCACTTCCTGGTTTAGATGTTTGGCTGGCTTGTTTGTGTGGTTATAATAGAAGCATAGTTATCATAAAGGATTAGTGCTACTGGTTTCATCACCAGGGAATTGTGACGTACTGGTATATGACACACAAGACTTAGTCGTAAGTACACTGTAAAAAAAATATACATATATATATATGTATTGATTCAATCTACAATTGTAAGGTAACCAGCTGCAATAGGATTGTGAGTTTTCTAAACATTTGGGCATAAAGCTGAACCAATATACAGTGTTGCCTTCCAAAAGCAAACATGAATTTATAGTTTGAATCAACAAGTTTTTATACATTCAGCTCAGCATAAGCAATGTTCACACATTAGGTCAATTTCTTGTCCTTCTGTTGTCCATCCAACTCACAGAACACTAACACTGATTAAAGCAATTGGTTATTATTATTATTTTATATTTTTACAATATATGTGAAATATGAAACATTACGTTTTTAAGTACAAAATAGATAAGTAAAAAATAAAAGTAACAAATAATTAAAGAGCAGCAGTAAAATAAAAATAGCGAGGCTATATAGAGGGTACAGAGTCAATGTGCGGGGGCACCGGTTAATCAAGGAAATGAAGGTAATATGTACATGTAGGTAGAGTTAAAATGACTATGTATAGAATATAAACAGAGTAGCAGCAGCATACAAGGGGAGAGGGGGGGGTAGCAATTTGATTAGATGTTCAGGATTATTATGGCTTGGGGGTAGAAGCTGTTAAGAAGCCTTTTGGGCCTAGACTTGGTGTGCCCCGGTACCGCTTGACGTGCGGTACCAGAGAGAAAAGTCTACGACTAGGATGGCTGGAGTCTTTGACAATTTTTAGGGTCTTCCCTGTGACACCGCCTGGTATAGAGGTCTTGGATGGCAGGAAACTTAGCCCCAGTGAGGCACTACCCTCTGTAGTGCCTTGCGGTCAGAGGCCGAGCAGTTGGCATACCAGCCAGTTATGCAACATGTCAGGATGCTCTCAATGGTGCAGCTGTATAATTCTTCTTTTTCTGTCTCCTGAGGGGGAACAGGCTTTGTCATGCCCTCTTCACGACTGTCTTGGTGTGTTTGGACCATGATAGTTTTTTGGTGATGTGGACACCAAGGAACTTGAAGCTCTCAAACTGCTCCACTACAGCCCCATCGATGAGAACGGGGGCGTGCTCGGTCCTCCTTTTCCAGTAGTGAACAATCATCTCCTTTGTCTTGATCATGTTGAGGGAGAGGTTGTTGTCCTGGCACCACACGGCCAGGTCTCTGACCTCCTCCTATAGGCTGTCTCATCGTTGTCGGTGATCTGGCCTACCACTGTTGTGTCATCGGTAAATTTAATGATGGTGTTGGAGTCGTGCCTGGCCATGCAGATATGAATGAACAGGGAGTACAAGAGGGGACTGAGCACGCATCCCTGAGGGGCCCCCGTGTTGAGGATCAGCGTGGTGGATGTGTTGTTAACTACCCTTCCAACCTGGGGGCGGCCCTTCAGGAAGTCCAGGATCCAGTTGCAGAGGGAGGTGTTTAGTCCCAGGGTCCTTTGCTTAGTGATGAGCTTGGAGGGCACTATGGTGTTGAATGCTGAGCTGTAGTCAATGAATAGCATTCTCACATAGGTGTTCCCTTTGTCCAGGTGGGAAAGGGCAGTGTGGAGTGCAATAGAGATTGCATCATCTGTGCATCTGTTGGGGCAGTATGCAAATTGTAGTGGTTCTAATTGTTCTAATTGTAGTGGTTTCTGGGATAATGGTGCTGATGTGAGTCATTACCAGCGTTTCAAAGTACTTCATGGCAACAGATGTGAGTGCTATTGGTCAGTAGTCATTTAGGCAGGTTACCTTAGTGTTCTTGGGCACAGGGACTATGGTTGTCTGCTTGAAACATGTTGGTATTATAGACTCAGTCAGGGACAGGTTGAAAATGTCAGTGAAGACACTTGCCAGTTGCTCAGCGCATGCTCAGTGTACACATCCTTTTAATCTATCTGGCCCTGCGGCCTTGTGAATGTTGACCTGTTTGATGGTCCTACGCACATCGGCTATGGAGAGCATGATCACACAGTCGTCTGGAACAGCTGATGCTCTCATGCATGCCTCAGTGTTGCTTGCCTCGAGCATAGAAGTAATTTAGCTAATCTAGTAGGCTTGTGTCACTGGACAGCTCAAGAGCTTCTCTTTGTAGTCTAATAGTTTGCAAGCCCTGCCACATCCGACGAGCGTCGGTGCCGGTGTAGTACAACTCAATCTTAGTCCTGTATTGATGCTTTACCTGTTTGATAGTTAGTCGGAGGGCATAGCAGGATTTCTTATAAGCTTCCGGTTTATAGTCCCGCTCCTTGAAAGCAGAACCCTTTAGCTCAGTGTGAATTTTGCCTGATATCCATGGTTTCTGGTTCAGGTATGTACATACGGTCACTGTGGGGACGACATCATCGATGCACTTATTGATGAAGCCAGTGACTGATGTGGTTTACTCCTCAATGCACTTATTGATGAAGCCAATAACTGATGTGGTTTACTCCTCAATGCCATCGGAAGAATCCCAGAACCTATTTCTGTCTGTTTTAGCAAAAGAGTCCTGTAGTTTAGCATCTGCTTCATCTGACCACTTTTTTAATTGTCCGAGTCACTGGTGCTTGCTGCTTTAGTTTTTGCTTGTAAACAGGAATTAGGAGGATAGAATTATGGTTAGATTTGCCAAATGGAGGACAAGAGAGAGCTTTGTACGCGTCTCTGTGTGTGGAGTAAAGGTGGTCTAGAGTTTTTTCCCCTCTGGTTGCAAATTTAATAACATGCTGATAGAAATGAGGTAAAACTGATTTAAGTTTCCCTGCATTAACGTCCCCGGCCACTTGGGGCGCCACCTCTGGATGAATGTTTTCCTCTTTGCTTATGGCCTTATACAGCTCATTGAGTGCGGTCTTAGTGCCAGCATTGGTTTGTGGTGGTAAATAGACAGCTACGAAGAATATAGATGAAAACTCTCTTGGTAAATCAAATCAAATGTATTTGTCACATACACATGGTTAGCAGATGTTAATGTGAGTGTAGCGAAATGCTTGTGCTTCTAGTTCTGACTGTGCAGTAATAACCAACGAGTAATCTAACAAAAAAATATCACAACAACTACATTATACACACAAGTGTAAAGGAATATATACGAATATGTACATAAAAATATATGTAATACAGTATGAGATATGTAATAATGTAAACATATATGAATGATGAAAGTGGCAAGGCAAGATGCAGTAGATGGTATAGAGTACAGTATATACATATGAGATGAATATGTACATAAAATCATATATGAATGAGTGATGGCTAAACATTACATCAAGGCAAGATGCAGTAGATGGTATAGAGTACAGTATATACATATGAGATGAGTAATGTAGGGTATGTAAACATTATATGAAGTGGCATTGTTTAAAGTGGCTAGTGATACATTACATCAAGATGGCAAGATGCAGTAGATGGTATAGAGTACAGTATATACATATGAGATGAGTAATGTAGGGTATGTAAACATTATATGAAGTGATATTGTTTAAAGTGGCTAGTCATACATTACATCAAGAGGGCAAGATGCAGTAGATGGTATAGCGTACAGTATATACATATGAGATGAGTAATGTAGGGTATGTAAACATTATATAAAGTGGCTAGTGATAAATTGATTACATCAATTTTTCCATTATTAAAGTGGCTGGAGTTGAGTCAGTATGTTGGCAGCAGCCACTCAATGTTAGTGATGTTTAACAGACTGATGGCCTTGAGATAGAAGCTGTTTTTCAGTCTCTCGGTCCCCGCTTTGATGCACCTGTACTGACCTCGCCGTCTGGATGATAGCGGGGTGAACAGGCAGTGGCTCGGGTGGTTGTTGTCCTTGATGATCTTTATGGCCTTCCTGTGACCCCGGGTGGTGTAGGTGTCCTGGAAGGCAGGTAGTTTGCCCCCGGTGATGCGTTGTGCAGACCTCACTACCCTCTGGAGAGCTTTCCGGTTATGGGCAGAGCAGCTGCCGTACCAGGCAGTGATACAGCCCGACAGGATGCTCTCGATTGTGCATCTGTAGAAGTTTGAGTGTTTTTGATGACAAGCCGAATTTCTTCAGCCTTCTGTAGTTGAAGAGGCACTGCTGCGCCTTCTTCACCACGTTTTCTGTGTGGGTGGACCATTTCAGTTTGTCTGTAATGTGTACACCGAGGAACTTAAAACTCTCCACCCTCTCCTGTAACGGTTTTTGTCTGGTGAAGGAGAAGAGGACCAAGGTGCATGGTAAGTGTTCATTTTAATAAACAAAATAAACTGAACACTGAAATGACAAAAATAATAAAGAGCGAAAACGAAACAGTTCTGTAAAGAATACTCACAAAACAGAAAACAATTACCCACAACAAAAAAGGGGAAAACAGGCTGCCTAAGTATGATTCTCAATCAGAGACAACCAGGCTGCCTAAGTATGATTCATAATCAGAGACAACCAGGCTGCCTAAGTATGATTCTCAATTGGAGACAACCAGGCTGCCTAAGTATGATTCTCAATCAGAGACAAACAGGCTGCCTAAGTATGATTCTCAATCAGAGACAAACAGGCTGCCTAAGTATGATTCTCAATCAGAGACAAACAGGCTGCCTAAGTATGATTCTCAATCAGAGACAAACAGGCTGCCTAAGTATGATTCTCAATCAGAGACAAACATGCTGCCTAAGTATGAAGCTCAATCAGAGACAAACAGGCAACGATCGACAGCTGCCTCTGATTGAGAACCATACCAGGCCAAGCATATAAATACAACATAGAAAAAGGAACATAGACTACCCAACCCAACCCACGCCCTGACCAAACTAACACAAAGACATAAAAAAGGAACTAAGGTCAGAACGTGACATCTCCAATACTGTCCCGTCAATGTAGATAGGGGGCTGCTCCCTCTGCTGTTTCCTGAAGTCCACGATCATCTCCTTTGTTTTGTTGATATTGAGTGTGAGGTTATTTTCCTGACACCACAGTCCGAGGGCCCTCACCTCCTCCCTGTAGGCTGTCTCGTTGTTGTTGGTAATCAAGCCTACCACTGTAGTGTCATCTGCAAACTTGATATTTGAGTTGGAGGCGCACATGGCCACGCAGTCGTGGGTGAACAGGGAGTACAGGAGAGGGCTGAGAACACACCTTTGTGGGGACCCATTGTTGAGGATCAGCGGGGTGGAGATGTTGTTACCTACCCTCACCACCTGGTGGCGGCCCCTCAGGAAGTCCAGTACCCAGTAGCACAGGGCGGGGTCGAGACCCAGGTTCTCGAGCTTAATGACGAGTTTGGATACTATGGTGTTAAATGCTGAGCTGTAATCGATGAACAGCATTCTTACATGGGTATTCCTCTTGTCCAGATGGGTTAGGGCAGTGTGCGTTGTGATGGCGATTGCGTCGTCTGTGGCCTGATTGGGGCGGTAAGCAAATTGGAGTGGGTCTAGGGTGTCAGGTCAGGTAGAGGTGATATGGTCCTTGACTAGTCTCTCAAAGCACTTCATGATGACGGAAGTGAGTGCTACGGGGTGGTAGTCATTTAGCTCAGCAATATTTGTTTAATCTCTTCCACACTCACTTTACGAAATAAAAAATGACAATGCTTGGTCAGATATACTTGGATGTGTAGTGTCAGCATTTGTTGCTGGCCTGTCATGCCTAAGTTTGCTAACCTTGCCAATGAAAAAATAATTAACAGTTTTTTTCACAGTTTTTTCACAGTTTTTACAGTCATTTTCTTAATGTCTGCAGCGTTAGTAAGGATGTGATCAATACCTGTTGATTTCATTCCTGTGCTGTTTGTAACTACCCTGGTAGGTTGATTGATAACCTGAACCAGGTTGCACGCACCAGTTACAATTCAAATCGTTTTCTTGAGTGGGCTGCTTGATGAAAGTCAGTCAATATTGAAATCACCCAGACAATATACCTCTCTGTTGATATGATATCACATAGATTATCAAGCATTTCACACATGGTATCCAGATACTGGCTGTTAGCACATGGTGGTCTATAGCAGCTCTCCACCAGAATGCGCTTTAGGAGAGGCAGATGAACCTGTAGCCACATCACTTCAAAAGTATTTAACACGAGATCCTCTCTAATCTTTACAGGAATGTAGTTCTGAATATAAACAGCAACACCTCCACCACATTTCAGTCTTTTCTGTAGATGTTCTAACCATGTATTATCCAAGTGAGTTTTAGAGATAGTCGGAATACGAATGTCATCTGTTAGTAGGAAGTTGTTAATTTCATGAACCTTGTTTCTTAAGCTGCATGTGTTAATGTGGGCTATTTTTAGCACTTTTCTGGGATGCTTGCTTGTTTTCATTGCTTTACTGGGATTCTTAGCAGAAGTAGATATTCTCATGTTATTTATGTTAATGCAGGGGCATACCACCTCGGTACTAACAGCATAAATCTGGTTCATAGGCACATGATAGCTGGATACAACATAAATTAGGTTACTTACATTGTGTCTTACAACGCCCCTTGTATAATGTACATTTGCTAAAGCATTACGACGACTCAGCGACACAATGGTAGGGATTAAATTAGCTTGATTTGGGTCATTGATAAGTCATTGTCTCAATGCAGCCTTATCATGCTGTGAAAGGATCCAGGAAACCCAGATGATTTGGGTGGATCCCATCCTCCTGATAAAACGTGTTTTGTTTCCAAAAGGGTTTGAAATTGTCAACAAAAGTTACACCCATTGAGCTTTAATAATCGCATAGCCATGTTGTGAAGAGAAAGAACCCTGCTAAAGTGTTCAATGCCACGATTCAGAGAGGGCACAGGGCCAGATATCATGGGTCTTTTATTAGTGTCTAGCAGAGAGCCAATCGGCTCTTTGAAATCCAGTTTCAACTGTTCAGAGCTCCCCTTCATGACATTAAAACCCACGGACTACGATAGAATCGATTTCCATGTCCTGAAGTACTACATTCAGGAGCAGCTTAGTAATGTAATTTATTCGAGCTCCGGGACATTGTTTTTGCACCAGGAATAGTCACATTACTTACCATGGAGCTGCCCAAAATCACAGCTGGTGAGAAGGACTAGGAAATCCACCCACTCCCACACTTCACAGGGTTCTGCGAACCCTTTAAGGACAGGTGGGAGGCAGGATAACTTGAGCCCGTAGCTCCTGGCACCCGATGTAGGTCTCCGACAGATGGAGGATGGCCTCCGACAGATGGAGGATGGACTCTGACAGATGGAGGATGGCCTCTGACAGATGAAGGATGGCCTCTGACAGATGAAGGATGGCCTCCGACAGATGGAGGATGACCTCCGACAGATGAAGGATGGCCTCCCACAGATGAAGGATGGCCTCCGACAGATGAAGGATGGCCTCCGACAGATGGAGGATGGCCTCCGACAGATGGAGGATGACCTCCGACTCGATCCAGAGCAGGGGCGGAAGGTTGGCGACGTCGACTTCGACATCGTGGGGGAATAAATAGGAGTAGGCACAGCGGCCGCAGACACAGGTCGCCCAGCGACCAAGGTACAGGAAGATCAGGCTCCAGGGCGGCAAAACTATTCCTTGTTTGTATCCGCTCTGTGCCTCTCGATGGGAACGTAGACTGCTTTGCGGTAGGCTGCTGTCTTTGGCTACCATGGCTCGTGACATGAGACCATCGTTGATTGCCATACTCCTCTTGCTGTGATCCTTCGACTCAGCTATCAGATGTGGGAGGAGAGGCAGGAGATGGCTCCCCTGGCGAACCAACTCCGGACAACCCCGGCCAGTCGGATGACGACAAGGCGGAGATGCATCCAACAAGCGCGAATGCAGTCCAGCCACCGGTGTAGAAAAGGTAAACATTCCACTCTGTGTTTTTCCCAGTTTCTTACGTAGGCTGGCGACCTGTGTGATCAAGGAAGCCACCTCAAGCCTATAATCCTCTGGACCTCTGAGTGATCCGGTTTGTCCCGAAACAAAGCATAGTAGATACAGCTCCTACAGCGCTGGAGCCGTTCATTTACTTCTCCAGACAAAGAGGGATTAATTGGAAAACTAGTCTTGGTCTAAACTTCTTTAGCTTGATGGCTAGCAGGTTAGCTAGGTTAGCGGATCTGTCAAACAAGACTACGAGTTAAGTTAAGCGGGATTCCAGGACAAGAAATAGTGGTCCTAGCTGTTAAAAGCAAACCTCGTTGTGGAATCCATGCAAAAACAAGTTCGGTATTTATTTATAAATGCAGATGAGCGTTGTGATAAATTCACTGAAAACTCACACTAACACACGGTTATATTAAAAAAGATCTGTCATGGGCCTTCAAATCCCCAAAAAGTTCTACAGCTGCACCATTGAGAGCATCTTGACTGTCTGCATAAAGGCTTGCTATGGCAACCGCATTGCCTTTGATTGCATGGTGCTACAGACCAGTACATCACTGGGACTACCTGAAATGCACTGTTTCTATGCACACTCACAGGACTCTACACACACTCACACACACTGACACGTCAACACAACAGACACACACACACACTTAATTTGCTCACACACAGATAACATGCGCACACACATTTATACTGGCTCTACACACACACTGGCATACGATCATCATATGCACTGCTTTTAATCTGTTTATCATATATATCCTGATGCCATCTTACCCCAGTGCCTTCAGAAAGTATTCAGACCCCTTGACTTTTTTTACACATTTTGTTACGTTACAGCTTTATTCTAAAATTGACAAAGTTGTTTTTTCCCCCCTCATCAATCTACACACAATAACCCACAATGACAAAGCGAAAACTGGTATTTACACATTTTTGCAAATGTATTACAAATAAAAAACAAAAATACCTTTTTGATATAAGAATTCAGACCCTTTGCTATGAGACTCAAAATTGAGCTCAGGTGCATCATGTTTAAATTGATCATCCTTGAGATGTTTCTACAACTTGATTGGGTTTCACCTTTGGTAAATTCAATTGATTGAACATGATTTGTAAAGGCACAGACCTGTCTATGTAAGGTCCCATAGTTGACCATGCATGTCAGAGCAAAACTAGAGTGGCCAGGCGGAAGCCACTCCTCAGTAAAAGGCACATGACAGCCCACTTGGAGTTTGGCAAAAGGCACCTAAAGGACTCTCAGACTATGAGAAACAAGATTCTCTGGTGTGATAAAACCAAGATTGAACTCTTTGGTCTGGAGGAAACTTAGGACCATCCCTACAGTGAAGCATGGTGGTGGCAGCATCATTCTGTAGGGATGTTTTTCAGCCACAGGGACTGAGAGACTAGTCAGGATCGAGGGAAAGATGAATGGAGCCAAGGACAGAGAGGTCCTTGATGAAAACCTGCTCCAGAGCGCTCAGGACCTCAGACTGGAGAGAAGGTTCACCTTCCGACAGGACAACAACCCTAAGCACACAGTCAAGACAATGCAGGAGTGGCTTTGGGACAAGTCTCTGAATGTCCTTGAGTGGCCCAGCCAGAGCCCGGACTTGAACCCAACCAAACATCTCTGGACGGACCTGAAAATAGCTGTGCAGCAACGCAACCCATCCAACCTGACAGAGCTTGAGAGGATCTGCAGAGAAAAATGGGAGAAACTCCTCAAATATAAGTGCGCCAAGCTTGTAGCATCATACCCAAGAAGACTCAAGGCTGTAATCACTGCCAAAGGTGCTTCAAGAAAATACTGAATTAAGGGTCTGACTGCTTATGTAAATGTAATATTTCAGTTTTTTTTTATTTGTATAAATTTGCAAAAAAATCTAAACCTGTTTTTTCTTTATCATTATGTATTGATTTGAAGAAAGAAAAAAAGTATTTAATCATTTTTAGAATAAGGCTGTAATGTAACAAAAATGTGGAAAAAGTCAAGGGGTCAGAATACTTGTCGAATGCACTCTATCTGCCTCTATCACATCAGTATCCCTGCACTTTGTAAATGTGGTATTGGAACTGACCCTGCAAATAGCTTACCTCTCGTGTTGTTGTTATTTCTATTTCTCCTGTGGTTTTTGTTCTACCTTTTGTTTTTCTTAGTGCTACATTGATATTGATTACAGCATTGTTGGGTTTAGTGTTTGCAAGAAAGGCTTTTCACTGTACTTGTGCACGTGGCATTAAGACTTATACTACTTTTCCACAGTATACCACAGTATATCACTTTTCATGTAGCCTACGTTTGGCCAGCTAATAGCCTAAGCACTGATCAAGCAACAATATGGACTAAACGTATAGATCCTGTTGCTGCAGGATTATTTTGCTGTGACAATATAGGCCAAAGTAGCCCTTGACTTCAGTCAAGTGGCCAGATAGCTCTCTAGTGGCCAGATAGCTCTCTAGTGGCCAGATAGCTCTCTAGTGGCCAGATAGCTCTCTAGTGGCCAGATAGCTCTCTAGTGGCCAGATAGCTCTCTAGTGGCCTCATGGGTGGAATGTTATTCATATATTTTTTTTTGTTTAAGAATTCCATAATTAATAAACATTATTTCAAGAAACCTCTACCGAAAATCTGGTGTTTCTATGTCAAACGGTTCTATGTCAAAAGGTTCTATGTCAAACGGTTCTATGTCAAACGGTTCTATGTCAAACGGTTCTATGTCAAACGGTTCTATGTCAAACAGTTTTGGTACATCGCAGTCTTCTGTGTAGTACATCAAATGTCATATTGGTTAGAAAACAAACATGAATAAATTTCTGACATGGTACAACTGTTTTTTTTTCTTCATTTAACTAGGCAAGACAGTTAAGAACAAATTCTTATTCACAAGTACAGCCTACCCCCGCCAAACTTGGACGACACTGGGCCAATTGTGCACTGCCCAATCACAGCGGGATGTGACAGAGCCTGGATTCAAACCAGGGACCGTAGTGACACCTTTTGCACTGAGATGCAGTGCCGTAGACCGCTGTTCCACTCGAGAGTCGTGAAGACTAAGAAACACTCTGTCTGACCCTGATTTGGCCCACTGCAGTAAAAGGTTAAGATTCTTCATCTGTATGAAATTGTTGATTATTTTCTTATGTCTCAACCCAATGTAGCTCAGAAGACAACAGTATATTATTTTACCTCACTTTCCTGCTGTGTTTCAAGAGCCCATTATTTCCTGTCCCTCCTCAGCAATCAGGCAGCAGTGTTAACGACTCAGTGTGATAGTTCCATTACAGACTGCTCAGTGACTCAGTGTGATAGTTCCATTACAGACTGCTCAGTGACTCAGTGTGATAGTTCCATTAGACTGCTCAGTGACTCAGTGTGATAGTTCCATTACAGACTGCTCAGTGACTCAGTGTGATAGTTCCATTAGACTGCTCAGTGACTCAGTGTGATAGTTCCATTACAGACTGCTCAGTGACTCAGTGTGATAGTTCCATTACAGACTGCTCAGTGACTCAGTGTGATAGTTCCATTAGACTGCTCAGTGACTCAGTGTGATAGTTCCATTACAGACTGCTCAGTGACTCAGTGTGATAGTTCCATTAGACTGCTCAGTGACTCAGTGTGATAGTTCCATTAGACTGCTCAGTGACTCAGTGTGATAGTTCCATTAGACTGCTCAGTGACTGCCATTAGACTCAGTGACTCAGTGTGATAGTTCCATTAGACTGCTCAGTGACTCAGTGTGATAGTTCCATTACTGCTCAGTGACTCAGACTGCTCAGTGACTCAGTGTGATAGTTCCATTAGCTGCTCAGTGACTCAGTGTGATGTTCCATAGACTGCCATGACTCAGTGTGATAGTTCCATTAGACTGCTCAGTGTGATAGTTCCATTAGACTGCTCAGTGACTCAGTGTGATAGTTCCATTAGACTGCTCAGTGTGACAGTTCAATTAGACTGCTCAGTGACTCAGTGTGATAGTTCCATTAGACTGCTCAGTGACTCAGTGTGATAGTTCCATTACAGACTGCTCAGTGACTCAGTGTGATAGTTCCATTAGACTGCTCAGTGACTCAGTGTGATAGTTCCATTACAGACTGCTCAGTGACTCAGTGTGATAGTTCCATTAGACTGCTCAGTGACTCAGTGTGAAAGTTCCATTAGACTGCTCAGTGTGACAGTTCAATTAGACTGCTCAGTGACTCAGTGTGATAGTTCCATTAGACTGCTCAGTGACTCAGTGTGATAGTTCCATTAGACTGCTCAGTGTGATAGTTCCATTAGACTGCTCAGTGTGATAGTTCCATTAGACTGCTCAGTGTGATAGTTCCATTAGACTGCTCAGTGACTCAGTGTGATAGTTCCATTAGACTGCTCAGTGACTCAGTGTGATAGTTCCATTAGACTGCTCAGTGACTCAGTGTGATAGTTCCATTAGACTGCTCAGTGTGATAGTTCCATTAGACTGCTCTCAGTGTGATAGTTCCATTAGACTGCTCAGTGTGGTAGTTCCATGACTGCAGTGTGATAGTTCCATTACAGACTGCTCAGTGACTCAGTGACTCAGATAGTTCCATTAGACTGCTCAGTGTGATAGTTCCATTAGACTGCTCAGTGTGATAGTTCCATTAGACTCCATTAGACTGCTCATTAGACTGCTCAGTGTGATAGTTCCATTAGACTGTTCATAAAAACTCAGTGTGATAGTTCTCAGTGTGATAGTTCCATTACAGACTGCTCAGTGACTCAGTGATAGTTCCATTACAGACTGCTCAGTGACTCAGTGTGATAGTTCCATTACAGACTGCTCAGTGACTCAGACTTAGCTGCAGTGACTCAGTGTGATAGTTCCATTAGACTGCTCAGTGACTGTGATAGTTCCATTAGACTGCTCAGTGTGATAGTTCCATTAGACTGCTCAGTGTGATAGTTCCATTAGACTGCTCAGACTGTCCATTACAGACTGAGTGACTCAGTGTGATAGTTCCATTAGACTGCTCAGTGACTCAGTGTGATAGTTCCATTAGACTGCTCAGTGACTCAGTGTGATAGTTCCATTAGACTGCTCAGTGACTCAGTGTGATAGTTCCATTACAGACTGCTCAGTGACTCAGTGTGATAGTTCCATTAGACTGCTCAGTGTGATAGTTCCATTAGACTGCTCAGTGTGATAGTTCCATTAGACTGCTCAGTGTGATAGTTCCATTAGACTGCTCAGTGTGATCGTTCCATTACAGACTGCTCAGTGACTCAGTGTGATAGTT
>NC_060183.1:8933135-8940635 GCF_021184085.1 Oncorhynchus gorbuscha | reverse complement strand
GTGTTCCTCACCTGGCTTACTGTAAAACATCACTGCAGTGTTCCTCATCTGGCTTACTGGAAAACATCACTGCAGTTTTCCTCACCTGGCTTACTGGAAAACATCACTGCAGTTTTCCTCACCTGGCTTACTGTAAAACATCACTGCAGTGTTCCTCACCTGGCTTACTGTAAAACATCACTGCAGTGTTCCTCATCTGGCAGTGTACTGGCTTACTGTAAAACATCACTGCAGTGTTCCTCACCTGGCTTACTGTAAAACATCACTGCAGTGTTCCTCACCTGGCTTACTGTAAAACATCAACTGCAGTGTTCCTCGCCTGGCTTACTGTAAAACATCACTGCAGTGTTCCTCACCTGGCTTACTGTAAAACATCACTGCAGTGTTCCTCATCTGGCTTACTGGAAAACATCACTGCAGTGTTCCTCACCTGGCTTACTGTAAAACATCACTGCAGTGTTCCTCACCTGGCTTACTGTAAAACATCAACTGCAGTGTTCCTCGCCTGGCTTACTGTAAAACATCACTGCAGTGTTCCTCACCTGGCTTACTGTAAAACATCACTGCAGTGTTCCTCACCTGGCTTACTGTAAAACATCACTGCAGTGTTCCTCATCTGGCTTACTGTAAAACATCACTGCAGTGTTCCTCACCTGGCTTACTGTAAAACATCACTGCAGTGTTCCTCATCTGGCTTACTGTAAAACATCACTGCAGTGTTCCTCACCTGGCTTACTGTAAAACATCACTGCAGTGTTCCTCACATGGCTTACTGTAAAACATCACTGCAGTGTTCCTTACCTGGCTTACTGTAAAACATCACTGCAGTGTTCCTCACCTGGCTTACTGTAAAACATCACTGCAGTGTTCCTCACCTAGCTTACTGTAAAACATCACTGCAGTGTTCCTCACATGGCTTACTGTAAAAATCAAAACAAAAGATTGATTACTGTACTTCTATATTTCCATCAACCCTGTCTTGTGGATTTGGCCACAGGTTCTCATCCACATCACAAAGGATGTTTTCATTAGCCAGAAATCTTGGGAAGAATCTTCGGGTGAATCCAGGCCTGACACTGGTCTGCCGTGATGTCATTACATGCGTCATCCATGGCCTGGAGAAGGGTGGCTTGTTCGTGAGGGCGCCTATCATATACCTTCCACCTCCATGTGGAGAAAAATTCCTCAATCGGGTTAAGGAAAGGAGAGTATGGGGGTAAGTACAGGGTGGTAAATTGTGGATGGGCCTGAAACCATGCTTGCACCATTTGAGCATGGTGGAACCTGACATTATCCCACACAATGACATAGGTCAAGTCATCAGCTCTAGACCTGATTTTGCTCATCAAGGAAGGTTATATTCGAACAGCGAATCATGTGGCTGCCTGCAACTCAATATACAGAGTATATAGAATAGAGAGCTTTAGATGTTGTTCAACCAAACATTAGAACAGGCAAGATGAGTAATCTAAGCAACGTTGACCGTGGTATGATTGTTGATGCCACACATGGTGATTCCAGCATCTCAGAAACAGCTGCCTTCCTGGGAGTTTTACGCACTACAGTCTCTAGAGTTTACAGAGAATGGTGTGATAAACAAAACACATTCAATGAGCGGCATTTCGGTGGGCAAAAACACCTTGTTAATGAGAGAGGTCAGAGGACAATGTCCAGACTCATTCAAGCTAAAGGAAAGGCCACACATGCTCAAATAACAGCTGTTTAAAACAGTGGTGTGCAGAAGGGCATCTCTTAACGTACAACACCGTGAATAATTCAGGCTGTTGTGGAGGCAAAAGGGGGTCCTACCCAGTACTAGATAGGTGTACCTAATAAAGTGGCCGGTGAGTGTAAAGTAATGTCAAATCTGAAAATATGGTCTGGAAAAGTGGTACATGGGACCATAGAAACTGTGTCTGATAAAGAATGATGATGAAATATTACATCCATAGATAATGAAGTCCACGTTAATTGGTGTCAATGGTTCTCGTTATCCTGAAACTGTCATGATCTAAACATGGAATATTGTTTGTCAGTTTCCGTAAAACTATACATTAAGAGTAACGCAACAGTTACTTATCATTTTGAGCAGTTGTATCAATTGATAGTTAGATCATTGTAATGAAATGAATAGACAGTCATCTCAGATGTAATGTGTGAATTACGTTTTGAAATGGTAATACTTTGATGTTAACGTAACGGTTCTCTTGGTGTGAAGGAGAGTCGGACCAAAACGCAGCGTGAAGATTGCGATCCATGATTAATGAACAAAAACGTAACACGAATCTAAAATACAAACACTACCAAAAAACGTAACGAAAACCGAAACAGCCTATACTAGTGTAAACTAACACAGAGCCAGGAACAAGGACACTAAGGACAATCACCCACAACAAACTCAAAGAATATGGCTGCCTAAATATGGTTCCCAATCAGAGACAACGATAAACACCTGCCTCTGATTGAGAACCACTCCAGACAGCCATAGACTTTGCTAGATCACCCCACTAGCTACAATCCCAATATATACACACCCACATACAAAAACCCATGTCACACCCTGGCCTGACCCAATACATAAAGATAAACACAAAATACTTCGACCAGGGCGTGACAGTTAAGTTGTGTCATTTTGAACAGCTGATTTTAGTTCAATGAACAAATGATCTTATCTTTCTGTGTATTGTATATTGGAAAATAGGTTTGATCATAGGTTGTGAGGTTTGTGTCTAGAGTTTTGAAAAATGACATCAAGATTCCCGTATTTAGTGCCAACGTGATTGTAAAAAACTGTAAACAAATCAAAATATATTTCATATTTGAGATTCTTCCTTGTTAAAAGTTCATTTGTGGAATTTCTTTCCTTCTTAATGTGTTTGAGCCAATCAGTTGTGTTGTGACAAGGTAGGTGTGGTATACAGAAGACAGCCCTATTGGTAAAAGACCAGGTCCATATTATGGCAAGAACAGCTCAAAGAAGCAAAGAGAACGACAGTCAATCATTACCTTCAGACATGAAGGTCAGTCAATCCGGAACATTTCAAGTACTTTGAAACTTTCTTCGAGTGCAGTGGCAAAAACCATCAAGTGCTATGATGAAACTGGCTCTCGTGAGGACCGCCACAGGAAAGGAAGACCCAGAGTTACCTCTGCTGCAGAGGATAAGTTCATTAGAGTTACCAGCCTCAGAAATTGCAGCCCAAATAAATGCATCACAGAGTTTAAGTAACAGACACATCTTAACATCAACTTTTCAGAGAAGACTGCATGAATCAGGCCTTTATGGTTGAATTGCTTTAACGAAACCACTACTAAAAGACACCAATAATAAGAAGAGCCTTGCTTGGGCCAAGAAACACAAGCAATGGACATTAGAACGGTGGAAATCTGTCCTTTGGTTTGATAAGTCCAAATGTGAGATTTTTGGTTTCAACCGCCGTGGCGCAGAGTTGGTAAACGGATGATCTATGCATGTGTGGTTCCCACCGTGAAGCATGGAGGAGGAGGTGTGGTGGTGCTTTGCTGGTGACACTGTCAGTGATTTATTTAGAATTCAAGGTACACATAACCAGCATGGCTACCACAGCATTCTGCAGCAATACGCCATCCCATCTGGTTTGCGCTTAGTGGGAAAATAATTTGTTTTTCAACAGGACAATGACCCAACACACCTCCAGGCTGTGTAAGGGCTATTTGAACAAGAAGGAGAGTGATTGAGTGCTGCATCAGATGACCTGGCCTCCACAATGACCCGACCTCAACCCAATTGAGATGGTTTGGGATGAGTTGGACCGCAGAGTGAAGGAAAAGCAGCCAACAAGTGCTCAGCATATGTGGGAACTATTTGAAAAGCATTTGAGGTGAAGCTGGCTGAGAGAATGCCAAGAGTGTGCAAAGCTGTCATCAAGGCAAAAGGGTGGCTACTTTGAAGAATCTAAAATCTAAAATATATTTTGATTTGTTTATCACATTTTATGTTACTATATTATTCCATATGTGTTATTTCATAGTTTTGATGTCTTCACTAGTATTCTACAATGTAGAAAATAGTAAAATAAAGAAAACCCCTTGATTGAGTAGGTGTATGGATAGGCAGACAGACACATACTGTACAAACAACACACCACATCACACCATACCACAACACACCACAACACACCACAACACACCCCACAATACACCACAACACACCATACCACAACACACCACAACACACCAAACAACAACACACCACAACACACCAAACAACAACACACCACAACACACCACAACACACCATACCACAACACACCAAACAACAACACACACACACAACACACCACAACAACACACCACAACACACCATACCACAACACACCAAACAACAACACACCACAACACACCACAACACACCCCACAATACACCACAACACACCATACCACAACACACCAAACAACAACACACCACATCACACCCCACAATACACAACACACCACAACACACCACACCACAACACACCACAACACACCAAACAACAACACACACCACAACACACCACAACACACCAAACAACAACACACCACAACACACCACAACACACCCCACAATACACAACACACCACAACACACCAAACAACAACACACCACAACACACCCCACAATACACCACAACACACCACAACACACAACAACACACCACAACACACCACAACACACCACACCACAACACACCAAACAACAACACACCACAACACACCACAACACACAACAACACACCAAACAACAACACACCACAACACACCCCACAATACACCACAACACACCACAACACACAACACAACACACCACAACACACCACACCACATCACACCACATCACACCACAACACACCACACCACAACACAACACACCATAACACACCCCACAATACACCACAACACACCACATCACACCACAACACACCACACCACAACACAACACACTACAAACCAACACACAACACACTACAACACAACACACCACACCACACACACCCCACTACAACACACCACAACACACAACACACTACAAACCAACACACAACACACTACAACACAACACAACACACCACAACAAAACACACCCCACTACAACACACCACATACATTTAGAGCTGCTGTAAATAGTGAAGGGCTGAAGCGATGATGCCCCGGCACACCCAGCACCAGGTAAATATTTACATTCTTCTTGGTAATAGATTAGGTAAGAATTTGACTTTAACAAGGCCGTGGAAACGCCACACACACATGTCTGTGTATGTAAGGCGTGAAGCATCTGTTCTGTGTCCTCCTGCTCAGAGTTCAGTTTGCTTTGAGATTTGTTCTGGTCTCCCAACACAGGAAAACAAACGGGAGAGTGAACTCCTATTTAAAACTACAAGCATGTCCATCCACAAATTAATAAGAAAGAGAGAGAGAGAGAGAGAGAGAGAGAGAGAGAGAGAGAGAGAGAGAGAGAGAGAGAGAGAGAGAGAGAGAGAGAGAGAGAGAGAGAGAGAGAGACTCCCTACAGTGACCCTCCTCCCTACAGCACAGAGTACTACTAGATATTGTAACCCTCCTCCCTACAGCCCAGAATACTACTAGATATAGTGACCCTCCCTACAGCCCAGAGTACCACTAGATATAGTAACCCTCCTCCCTACAGAACAGAGTACTACTAGATATAGTGACCCTCCTCCCTACAACTACCATCCTCACCTGACACCGACCATCCTCACCTGACACCGACCATCCTCACCTGACACCTACCATCCTCACCTGACACTAACCATCCTCACCTGACACTGACCATCCTCACCTGTCACCTACCATCCTCACCTGTCACCTACCATCCTCACCTGACACCTACCATCCTCACCTGACACTGACCATCCTCACCTGACACCTACCATCCTCACCTGACACCTACCATCCTCACCTGACACCTACCATCCTCACCTGACACTGACCATCCTCACCTGACACCTACCATCCTCACCTGACACCTACCATCCTCACCTGACACCGACCATCCTCACCTGACACCGACCATCCTCACCTGACACCGACCATCCTCACCTGACACCGACCATCCTCACCTGACACCGACCATCCTCACCTGACACCGACCATCCTCACCTGACACCTACCATCCTCACCTGACACCGACCATCCTCACCTGACACTTACCATCCTCACCTGACACCTACCATCCTCACCTGACACCGACCATCCTCACCTGACACCTACCATCCTCACCTGACACCGACCATCCTCACCTGACACCGACCATCCTCACCTGACACTGACCATCCTCACCTGTCACCTACCATCCTCACCTGACACCTACCATCCTCACCTGACACCTACCATCCTCACCTGACACCTACCATCCTCACCTGACACCTACCATCCTCACCTGACACCTGCCATCCTCACCTGACACCTACCATCCTCACCTGACACCTACCATCCTCACCTGACATTGACCATCCTCACCTGACACCTACCATCCTCACCTGACACCTACCATCCTCACCTGACACCTACCATCCTCACCTGACACTAACCATCCTCACCTGACACCGACCATCCTCACCTGTCACCTACCATCCTCACCTGACACCTACCATCCTCATCTGACACCTACCATCCTCACCTGACACCGACCATCCTCACCTGACACCGACCATCCTCACCTGACACTGACCATCCTCACCTGTCACTGACCATCCTCACCTGTCACCTACCATCCTCACCTGACACCTACCATCCTCACCTGACACCTACCATCCTCACCTGACACTAACCATCCTCACCTGACACCGACCATCCTCACCTGTCACCTACCATCCTCACCTGTCACCTACCATCCTCACCTGACACCTACCATCCTCACCTGACACCGACCATCCTCACCTGACACCGACCATCCTCACCTGACACCGACCATCCTCACCTGACACCGACCATCCTCACCTGACACCTACCATCCTCACCTGACACCGACCATCCTCACCTGACACCTACCATCCTCACCTGACACCTACCATCCTCACCTGACACCTACCATCCTCACCTGACACCTACCATCCTCACCTGACACCGACCATCCTCACCTGACACCTACCATCCTCACCTGACACCTACCATCCTCACCTGACACCGACCATCCTCACCTGACACCTACCATCCTCACCTGACACCTACCATCCTCACCTGACACTGGCCATTCTCACCTGACACCTACAATCCTCACCTGACACCTACCATCCTCACCTGACACCTACCATCCTCACCTGACACCTACAATCCTCACCTGACACCTACCATCCTCACCTGACACTGACCATCCTCACCTGACACCTACCATCCTCTCCTGACACCGACCATCCTCACCTGACACCTACCATCCTCACCTGACACCTACCATCCTCACCTGACACCTACCATCCTCACCTGACACCGACCATCCTCACCTGACACCTACCATCCTCACCT
>NC_060183.1:8905635-8928135 GCF_021184085.1 Oncorhynchus gorbuscha | reverse complement strand
ATTCCTTTGTGTTCCGTTCCTGTCCCGTCGGTTCCTTGTTTAGTATTCAATGCTGTGATTGCGTTTCGCCCTGTCCTGTCGTGTTTTTGCTGTGATTGTGTATCGCCCTGTCCTGTCGTGTTTTTTGCCTTCATCAGATGCTGCTGTGAGCAGGTGTCTCTGTCATCGGCCTGCGCCTACCCGCTCGACCTCAGTCTGTGGCCTTTCTCCAGTTATTCCCCTCTACAGACTAGAGGATTTCTGTTATTCCCTGTTTGGACTTAAATAAACTCTGTTTCTGTTAATCGCTTTTGGGTCCTCTTTCACCTGCATGACAGAAGGAACCGACCAAGGAATGGACCCAGCGACTTCAGACGCTCGTTACACTGCCGTTCCAAGGAGCCATGCTCGGCAGACACGAGCAGGAATTGTCTGCTGCTCGCCATGCCGTGGAGAACCTGGCCGCTCAGGTTTCCGACCTCTCTGGACAGTTCCAGAGTCTCGTCTCGTGCCACCTGTTACTTCCTGGCCTGCCGAGCCTCCAGAACCTAGGGTTAATAACCCACCTTGCTACTCCGGGCAGCCCACTGAGTGCCGCTCCTTTCTCACGCAGTGTGAGATTGTGTTCTCTCTCCAACCCAACACATACTCTACCTGAGACTCGGGTTGCTCACGTCATTTCACTCCTTACTGGCCGGGCTCGAGAATGGGGCACAGCTATCTGGGAGGCAAGGGCTGATTGCTCTAACAAGTTCCAGAACTTTAAAGAGGAGATGATTCGGGTTTTTGACCGTTCAGTTTTTGGTGGGGAGGCTTCTCAGGGCCCTGGCTTCCTTATGCCAAGGTGAACGGTCCTCACGGATTATTCTATTGAGTTTCGCACTCTTGCTGCCTCTAGTGAGTGGAACAGCCGGCGCTGCTCGCTCATTTTCTGGAGGGACTCCACGCAGTGGTTAAGGATGAGATCTCTCCCGGGAGGTTCCTTCAGATGTGGACTCTTTGATTGCTCTCGCCATCCGCATAGAACGACAGATCTTCGTCACCGGGCTCGTGGATCGCTCAACGGTGTTTCCCTGCTCCGCACTCGCAACCATCTCCTCCTCTGGCTTTGAGACTGAGCCCATGCAGCTGGGAGGGATTCGCATCTCACAAGGAGAGGGAACGGAGGATCACCAACCGCCTGTGCCTCTATTGCAGTTGCTGGACATTTTGTTAATTCATGTCCAGTAAAAGCCAGAGCTCATCTGTACGGAGGGCTACAGGTGAGCGCAACACTCAAGTCTCTCCATCAAAGTCCTGTACTACTGTCTCCACCTACGCTGGACCGGTTCGGGTGCTACATGTAGTGCCTTGATAGACTCTGGGGCTGAGGGTTGTTTCATGGACAAGCATGGGTTCGGAAACATGACATTCCTTTCAGAGAGTTAGAGAAGCCTACGCCCATGTTCGCCTTAGATGGTAGTCATCTTCCCAGTATCAGATTTGAGACACTACCTTTAACCCTCACAGTATCTGGTAACCACAGTGAGACTATTTCTTTTTTGATTTTCCGTTCACCGTTTACACCTGTTGTTTTGGGTCATCCCTGGCTAGTATGTCATAATCCTTCTATTAATTGGTCTAGTAATTCTATCCTGGTCATGTGAAGTGTTTACCTGCCATCCCTCCCATTTCTTCTGTCCCTACTTCTCAGGAAACCTGGCGCCACCATATCATGATCTTAATTCAACCATCCTTCCTCCTCACCGGTCGTATGATTGTAGTATTGATCTCCTTCCGGGGACCACTCCTCCTCGAGGTAGACTATACTCTCTGTCGGCTCCCCTGAACCTCGACCATTACCTTGTCTGTGTCTCTTGACACACCATAGTGCCTTCTTCTTCTCCGGCCATCCTGCGGGGTTCTTTTTGTTACTGAAGGACGGTACTCTGCGCCCCTGACTGAATGACATAACGGTTAAGAATCGTTATCCGCTTCCCATCCTTATGTCATCAGCCTCCTTCTGCAGAGCCAGGTGCTTTACTAAGTTGGACCTTCGTAACTTTACCATCTTTAGAGGGGGGACGGTGAAACCATCGTTTAACACTCCGTTAGGGCATTTTGAGTACCGGGTTCTGACACGTTCATCTCACCAATGCGAGCTGTTTTTCAGGCATTAGTTAATGATGTTCTGAGACACATGCTGAACATTTTTGTTTTTGTCTATCTTGACCTGATATCCTGATTTTTTCTCCGTCACTCGAGATTCATGTCAGCACAAACCTATCCGCCTTTTAGAGAATTGTCTCTCGTAAAGGCTGAGAAGTGCTCTTTTCATGTCTCCTCCGTTACTTTTCTGACGGTTCCGTTATTTCCGCTGAAGGCATTCAGATGGATTCATAATATCCTCAAGCTGTCAGTGATTGGCCCGTTCCAAGGTCACGTGTCGAGTTGCAGCGCTTTTCAGGTTTCCTAATCCTCATCGGCGTTTCATTCGTAATTTCGGTCAATTGCTGCCCCTCTCACAGCTCTTACTTCTGTCAAGACGTGTTTTCAAATCCTAGGGACTTTTGATCTTCTAAAAGAACGTTTCCTCACGTCCGCTCCTATCCTCGTTACTCCTGACGTCACTAGACAATTCATTGTCGACCTTTCAGAGGTGGTCAGAGCCATTCTATCCCAGCGCTTCCAGTCTGACATAAGGTTCATCCTTGCGCTTATTTTCTCATCGCCTGTCGCCATCTGAGCGCAACTATGATGTGGGTAACCGTGAACTGCTCGCCATCCGCACCTAGCCCTAGGCGAATGGCGACAGTGGTTGGAGGGCACCGTTCCTTTTTTTTGGACAGACCATAAGAACCTTGAGTACATCCGTTCTGCCAAACGACTTAATGCCCGTCAACCTCGTTGGGCGTTGTTTTTACGCTCGTCATTACCGTCCGGGTTGATGCCTTATCCCGTCTGTTTAGTTCTTCTGTGGCTTCTACTGATCCCGAGGGATTCTTCCTGGGCGTGTTGTCGGGTTAACAGTCTGGGAATTGAAAGACAGGTTAAGCAAGCACTCACGCACACTGCGTCACCTGACACCTTGTCCTAGTAACCTCCTTTTCGTTCCTGTTTCCACTCGTCTGGCTGTTCTTCAGTGGGCTCACTCTGCCAAGTTAGCTGGTCATCCCGGTGTTCAGGCACTCTTGCGTCTATTCGCCAGCACTTTTGGTGGCCGACTCAGGAGCGTGACACGGCCGTTTCGTGGCTGCTTGTTCGGACTGCGCGCAGACTAAGTCACCTAACTCTCCTCCTGCCGGTCGTCTCAGACCGCTCCCATTCCTTCTCGACCATGGTCTCAGCCTTAGACTTCATTACCGGTCTGCCTTTGTCTGCGGGAAGACTGTGATTCTGACGGTTGTCGATAGGTTCTCTAAGGCGGCACATTTCATTCCCCTCGCTAAACTTCCTTCCGCTAAGGAGACGGCACAAATCATTATTGAGAATGTATTCAGAATTCATGGCCTCCCGTTATTTCAGACAGAGGCCCGCAATTCACGTCACAGTTTTGGAGGGAGTTCTGTCGTTTGATGGTGCGTCCGTCAGTCTCTCTTCCGGGTTTCATCCCCAGTCTAACGGTCAAGCAGAGAGTCCAATCAGTTTTCTGCATACTACGCAGCCTTTCTTTCAGAAACCCTGCGTCTTGGGCAGAACAGCTCCCTGGGCAGAATACGCTCATTCGCTTTTCGTCTGCTACCGGGTTATCTCCGTTTCAGAGTAGTCTGGGTTACCAGCCTCCTCTGTTCTCATCCCAGCTTGCCGAGTCCAGCGTTCCCTCCGCTCAACGTTTGTCCAACGTTGTGAGCGCACCTGGAGGAGGGTGAGGTCTTTTGCCGTTACAGGGCACAGACGGTGAGAGCCGCCAATAAACGCAGGATTAAGAGTCCAAGGTATTTGCGGCCAGGAGAGTGTGGCTTTCCACTAACCTTCCTCTTACGACAGCTTCTCGTTTGACTCCGCGGGATTGGTCCGTTCCGTGTCTCCCAGGTCGTCAATCCTTTGTGCGACTAGGGAGACATCTTCGGAGCGTCCATCCTGTCTTCCATGTCTCCTGTGTTAAGCCCTTTCTTCGCACCCCCGTTCGTCTTCCCTCCCCCCTCCCGTCCTTGTCGAGCGCACCTATGGACAAGGTACATAAGATCATGGACATGCGTTCTCGGGGACCTTTCACCAACTAGTGGATTGGGAGGGTTACGGTCCTGAGGAGAGGAGTTGGGTTCCGTCTCGGGACGTGCTGGACCGTTCACTCATCGATGATTTCCTCCGTTGCCGCCAGGATTCCTCTCGAGTGCGCCAGGAGGCGCTCGGTGAGTGGGGGGAACTGTCATGTTTGTCATTTATTATCATGTCTTGTCCCTGTGCTCCCCATTCTATTGTTTCCCTCTGCTGGTCTTATTTGGTTCTTTCCTCCTTCTATCCCTCTTCTCCCCCTCCCTCTCTCACTCTCTCGCTCTCTCTTCTCTCTATCGTTCCGTTCCTGCTCCCAGCTGTTCCTATTCCCCTAATCATCATTTAGTCTTCCCACACCTGTTCCCGATCCTTTCCCCTGATTAGAGTCCCTATTTATTCCTTTGTGTTCCGTTCCTGTCCCGTTCGGTTCCTTGTTTAGTATTCACCATGCTGTGATTGCGTTTCGCCCTATCCTGTCGTGTTTTTGCTGTGATTGTGTATCGCCCTGTCCTGTCGTGTTTTTGCCTTCATCAGATGCTGCGTAGGCCTGCGCCTAGTGCAGAATTAGACCTTTAGTCTGTGGCCGTTTCTCCAGTTATTCCCCTCTACAGACTAGAGGATTTCTGTTATTCCCTGTTTGGACTTAAATAAACTCTGTTTCTGTTAAGTCGCTTTTGGGTCCTCTTTCACCTGCATGACATCGTCAAGCACAGTGTTCAAACCGCCGGCGCAAACCGGAGGTTGAACTGCAGGAATGAAGGATTCTGCACTTGCCTCCTCAATTTGACAGTCATGAATGTGGAAATGGGCGCTGTCCTCATTGAACGTCAATTTGCCTGACCTTTCTGACATCCGTTCCTCCTGATCCACAACACGTCATGGATTAACAAGTGTAATGCTAATATAGAAATATACTTTTCCTTCTTCAAACACGCTCACACACACACTCACACACACGCTCACACACACACATGCTCACACACACACTCACACACTCACACACTCACACACACATGCTCACACACACACTCACACACACACACACACACACACACACACACACACACACACACACTCACACACACACATGCTCACACACACACGTGCTCACACACACACACACACACACACACACACACACTCACACACACACACACACACACACACACACACGCTCACACACACACACACACTCACACACACACATGCTCACACACACACACGTGCTCACACACACACACCTTACAGCTCATTCATTTTACACTCCATAAAAGTGTGAAGAGAGTTACATCAATAAGCTAGCATGGTCATGTTGTACTGAGAGCAGTGCATTAAAAAGCCACAGTTAATCAACATACTATGAAAAGGGGTTTGTGGACGGTGGTGTAAATACACTTCGCTGCCGGACAGGTTACTGCACACTGTCTTACTGGTATTGACTTGAAGACTTGTTTTAGATCCCAGAGCCAAAGGCTTTAGTTTAGCGGGATAACACAGACGTGTGATGTATCGGAGACACAGGTTCGAAACCCAGATGGTCACACAAATACACTGACTGAACTGCATAATCTAATATTAATAATAATAATAATAATATATTAGTTACCAAAACAAAGCAGCAGCCAATCCGATAACGTTAAAGACAATGCTCTCCCCGTGATCAAAATCTAGGGCCGTAAATACAGTCGTAGACAGTCGTTTCCTGGTCAGAGAGAGCGAGAGATCATGTTTATAGGACTAGGAGAGTCATGTTTATAGGACTAGGAGAGTCATGTTTATAGGACTAGGAGAGTCATGTTTATAGGACTAGGAGAGTCATGTTTATAGGACTAGGTATAGAACACAGTTTCTGGTCAGAGAGACAGAGAGAGGTCATGTTTATAGGACTAGGAGAGTCATGTTTATAGGACTAGGTATAGAACACAGTTTCTGGTCAGAGAGACAGAGAGAGGTCATGTTTATAGGACTAGGAAAGTCATGGTTATAGGACTAGGAGAGTCATGTTTATAGGACTAGGAGAGTCATGTTTATAGGACTAGGAGAGTCATGTTTATTGGACTAGGAGAGTCATGTTTATAGGACTAGGAGAGTCATGTTTATAGGACTAGGAGAGTCATGTTTATTGGACTAGGAGAGTCATATTTATTGGACTAGGAGAGTCATGTTTATAGGACTAGGAGAGTCATGTTTATAGGACTAGGAGAGTCATGTTTATAGGACTAGGAGAGTCATGTTTATTGGACTAGGAGAGTCATGTTTATTGGACTAGGAGAGTCATGTTTATAGGACTAGGAGAGTCATGTTTATAGGACTAGGAGAGTCATGTTTATAGGACTAGGAGAGGCATGTTTATTGGACTAGGAGAGTCATGTTTATTGGACTAGGAGAGTCATGTTTATAGGACTAGGAGAGTCATGTTTATTGGACTAGGAGAGTCATGTTTATAGGACTAGGAGAGTCATGTTTATAGGACTAGGAGAGTCATGTTTATAGGACTAGGAGAGTCATGTTTATAGGACTAGGAGAGTCATGTTTATAGGACTAGGTATGGAACACAGTTTCTGGTCAGAGAGAGAGAGAGAGATCATGTTTATAGGACTGGGTAGGGAACACAGTTTCTGGTCAGAGAGAGAGAGGTCATGTTTATAGGACTAGGTATGGAACACAGTTTCTGGGCAGAGAGAGAGAGAGATCATGTTTATAGGACTAGGTATAGAACACAGTTTCTGGTCAGAGAGAGCGAGAGATCGTGTTTATAGGACTAGGTAGGGAACACAGTTTCTGGTCAGAGAGAGAGAGAGATCATGTTTATAGGACTAGGTATGGAACACAGTTTCTGGTCAGAGAGAGAGAGAGATCATGTTTATAGGACTAGGTCTGGAACACAGTTTCTGGTCAGAGAGAGAGAAAAGTCATGTTTATAGGACTAGGTAGGGAACACAGTTTCTGGTCAGAGAGAGAGAGAGATCATGTTTATAGGACTAGGTATGGAACACAGTTTCTGGTCAGAGAGAGAGAGATCATGTTTATAGGACTAGGTATGGAACACAGTTTCTGGTCAGAGAGAGAGAAAAGTGATGTTTATAGGTCTAGGGATGTATCCCGTTTCAATGGTCTCTTTGTTCTTGATAAGGTTGAGGAAGTCTAGGGAAGCTCCACATTGCATAGTCCTGATTCAATGTGGTGACATTGACACTGTTGCAGCTTCACACAGAATAATATGTCTGCAAAGTTCAAGAGGATGTTAATGATCTGTTTGGAACTGACAGAATCAGACCTGATGAGTTCCACGTCCGAGAAGCACCTGACCCTACCAGGCCACCATAGTTACTGATCCTGACCTCCACGTCCGAGAAGCACCTGATCCTACCAGGCCACCATAGTTACTGATCCTGACCTCCACGTCCGAGAAGCACCTGATCCTGCCAGGCCACCATAGTTACTGATCCTGACCTCCACGTCCGAGAAGCACCTGATCCTGCCAGGCCACCATAGTTACTGATCCTGACCTCCACGTCCGAGAAGCACCTGATCCTACCAGGCCACCATAGTTACTGATCCTGACCTCCACGTCCGAGAAGCACCTGATCCTGCCAGGCCACCATAGTTACTGATCCTGACCTCCACGTCCGAGAAGCACCTGATCCTGCCAGGCCACCATAGTTACTGATCCTGACCTCCACGTCCGAGAAGCACCTGACCCTACCAGGCCACCATAGTTACTGATCCTGACCTCCACGTCCGAGAAGCACCTGACCCTACCAGGCCACCATAGTTACTGATCCTGACCTCCACGTCCGAGAAGCACCTGACCTGGGCAGGCCACCATAGTTACTGATCCTGACCTCCACGTCCGAGAAGCACCTGATCCTGCCAGGCCACCATAGTTACTGATCCTGACCTCCACGTCCGAGAAGCACCTGATCCTGCCAGGCCACCATAGTTACTGATCCTGACCTCCACGTCCGAGAAGCACCTGATCCTGCCAGGCCACCATAGTTACTGATCCTGACCTCCTGACGTCCGAGAAGCACCTGATCCTGCCAGGCCACCATAGTTACTGATCCTGACCTCCACGTCCGAGAAGCACCTGACCCTGCCAGGCCACCATAGTTACTGATCCTGACCTCCACGTCCGAGAAGCACCTGATCCTGCCAGGCCACCATAGTTACTGATCCTGACCTCCACGTCCGAGAAGCACCTGACCCTGCCAGGCCACCATAGTTACTGATCCTGACCTCCACGTCCGAGAAGCACCTGATCCTGCCAGGCCACCATAGTTACTGATCCTGACCTCCACGTCCGAGAAGCACCTGACCCTGCCAGGCCACCATAGTTACTGATCCTGACCTCCACGTCCGAGAAGCACCTGATCCTACCAGGCCACCATAGTTACTGATCCTGACCTCCACGTCCGAGAAGCACCTGATCCTGCCAGGCCACCATAGTTACTGATCCTGACCTCCACGTCCGAGAAGCACCTGACCCTGCCAGGCCACCATAGTTACTGATCCTGACCTCCACGTCCGAGAAGCACCTGATCCTGCCAGGCCACCATAGTTACTGATCCTGACCTCCACGTCCGAGAAGCACCTGATCCTGCCAGGCCACCATAGTTACTGATCCTGACCTCCACGTCCGAGAAGCACCTGATCCTGCCAGGCCACCATAGTTACTGATCCTGACCTCCACGTCCGAGAAGCACCTGATCCTGCCAGGCCACCATAGTTACTGATCCTGACCTCCACGTCCGAGAAGCACCTGACCCTACCAGGCCACCATAGTTACTGATCCTGACCTCCACGTCCGAGAAGCACCTGACCCTACCAGGCCACCATAGTTACTGATCCTGACCTCCACGTCCGAGAAGCACCTGATCCTACCAGGCCACCATAGTTACTGATCCTGACCTCCACGTCCGAGAAGCACCTGATCCTGCCAGGCCACCATAGTTACTGATCCTGACCTCCACGTCCGAGAAGCACCTGACCCTGCCAGGCCACCATAGTTACTGATCCTGACCTCCACGTCCGAGAAGCACCTGATCCTGCCAGGCCACCATAGTTACTGATCCTGACCTCCACGTCCGAGAAGCACCTGATCCTGCCAGGCCACCATAGTTACTGATCCTGACCTCCACGTCCGAGAAGCACCTGATCCTGCCAGGCCACCATAGTTACTGATCCTGACCTCCACGTCCGAGAAGCACCTGATCCTGCCAGGCCACCATAGTTACTGATCCTGACCTCCACGTCCGAGAAGCACCTGATCCTGCCAGGCCACCATAGTTACTGATCCTGACCTCCACGTCCGAGAAGCACCTGATCCTGCCAGGCCACCATAGTTACTGATCCTGACCTCCACGTCCGAGAAGCACCTGATCCCTACCAGGCCACCATAGTTACTGATCCTGACCTCCACGTCCGAGAAGCACCTGATCCTACCAGGCCACCATAGTTACTGATCCTGACCTCCACGTCCGAGAAGCACCTGACCCTACCAGGCCACCATAGTTACTGATCCTGACCTCCACGTCCGAGAAGCACCTGATCCTGCCAGGCCACCATAGTTACTGATCCTGACCTCCACGTCCGAGAAGCACCTGATCCTGCCAGGCCACCATAGTTACTGATCCTGACCTCCACGTCCGAGAAGCACCTGATCCTGCCAGGCCACCATAGTTACTGATCCTGACCTCCACGTCCGAGAAGCACCTGATCCTGCCAGGCCACCATAGTTACTGATCCTGACCTCCACGTCCGAGAAGCACCTGATCCTGCCAGGCCACCATAGTTACTGATCCTGACCTCCACGTCCGAGAAGCACCTGATCCTGCCAGGCCACCATAGTTACTGATCCTGACCTCCACGTCCGAGAAGCACCTGATCCTGCCAGGCCACCATAGTTACTGATCCTGACCTCCACGTCCGAGAAGCACCTGATCCTACCAGGCCACCATAGTTACTGATCCTGACCTCCACGTCCGAGAAGCACCTGATCCTGCCAGGCCACCATAGTTACCGATCCTGACCTCCACGATCCTGACCTCCACGTCCGAGAAGCACCTGACCCTGCCAGGCCACCATAGTTACTGATCCTGACCTCCACGTCCGAGAAGCACCTGACCCTGCCAGGCCACCATAGTTACTGATCCTGACCTCCACGTCCGAGAAGCACCTGATCCTGCCAGGCCACCATAGTTACTGATCCTGACCTCCACGTCCGAGAAGCACCTGATCCTGCCAGGCCACCATAGTTACTGATCCTGACCTCCACGTCCGAGAAGCACCTGATCCTGCCAGGCCACCATAGTTACTGATCCTGACCTCCACGTCCGAGAAGCACCTGATCCTGCCAGGCCACCATAGTTACTGATCCTGACCTCCACGTCCGAGAAGCACCTGATCCTGCCAGGCCACCATAGTTACTGATCCTGACCTCCACGTCCGAGAAGCACCTGATCCTGCCAGGCCACCATAGTTACTGATCCTGACCTCCACGTCCGAGAAGCACCTGATCCTGCCAGGCCACCATAGTTACTGATCCTGACCTCCACGTCCGAGAAGCACCTGATCCTGCCAGGCCACCATAGTTACTGATCCTGACCTCCACGTCCGAGAAGCACCTGACCCTACCAGGCCACCATAGTTACTGATCCTGACCTCCACGTCCGAGAAGCACCTGATCCTGCCAGGCCACCATAGTTACTGATCCTGACCTCCACGTCCGAGAAGCACCTGATCCTGCCAGGCCACCATAGTTACTGATCCTGACCTCCACGTCCGAGAAGCACCTGATCCTGCCAGGCCACCATAGTTACTGATCCTGACCTCCACGTCCGAGAAGCACCTGATCCTGCCAGGCCACCATAGTTACTGATCCTGACCTCCACGTCCGAGAAGCACCTGATCCTGCCAGGCCACCATAGTTACTGATCCTGACCTCCACGTCCGAGAAGCACCTGATCCTGCCAGGCCACCATAGTTACTGATCCTGACCTCCACGTCCGAGAAGCACCTGATCCTGCCAGGCCACCATAGTTACTGATCCTGACCTCCACGTCCGAGAAGCACCTGATCCTGCCAGGCCACCATAGTTACTGATCCTGACCTCCACGTCCGAGAAGCACCTGATCCTGCCAGGCCACCATAGTTACTGATCCTGACCTCCACGTCCGAGAAGCACCTGACCCTGCCAGGCCACCATAGTTACTGATCCTGACCTCCACGTCCGAGAAGCACCTGATCCTGCCAGGCCACCATAGTTACTGATCCTGACCTCCACGTCCGAGAAGCACCTGACCCTGCCAGGCCACCATAGTTACTGATCCTGACCTCCACGTCCGAGAAGCACCTGATCCTGCCAGGCCACCATAGTTACTGATCCTGACCTCCACGTCCGAGAAGCACCTGATCCTGCCAGGCCACCATAGTTACTGATCCTGACCTCCACGTCCGAGAAGCACCTGATCCTGCCAGGCCACCATAGTTACTGATCCTGACCTCCACGTCCGAGAAGCACCTGACCCTACCAGGCCACCATAGTTACTGATCCTGACCTCCACGTCCGAGAAGCACCTGACCCTACCAGGCCACCATAGTTACTGATCCTGACCTCCACGTCCGAGAAGCACCTGATCCTGCCAGGCCACCATAGTTACTGATCCTGACCTCCACGTCCGAGAAGCACCTGATCCTGCCAGGCCACCATAGTTACTGATCCTGACCTCCACGTCCGAGAAGCACCTGATCCTGCCAGGCCACCATAGTTACTGATCCTGACCTCCACGTCCGAGAAGCACCTGACCCTACCAGGCCACCATAGTTACTGATCCTGACCTCCACGTCCGAGAAGCACCTGACCCTACCAGGCCACCATAGTTACTGATCCAGAGGGCTACAATATAGAGCCATATTACAGGGCTTTGCTGAATGAGAGGTCACATGATGGAAAGATGGAATGTGACACCTCCTGACTCCTCCCTCTGTACATGTCACAAAGAAAGATGACAATGGTGAAGCTGGAGAGAGGCTGAAAGTGAAAAATCCTGATTCTATGGACGAGAGCCCAAATCCTCTGGCTCGGGACAAGGTACTACGACAAGGTTCAGCTTAGGAGTACACACTCCATTAGCAGCCATGCAGTGGCCAGCAAGGTCTATTGATTTCAAAGCAGGAAATCCTGTCCATTACACAGAGTAAATAACCTGCTGAAGAAAAGGACAATGCACATGAGACAAGAGGACAGGAGGTAAAATAACAACAGCAATATGATGGAAACCCCCCCCCACACTCCCCGCAAATTAATGCAAATTAATTACTTAAAAATCATACAATGTGATTTTCTGGATTTTTGTTTTAGATTCCGTCTCTCACAGTTGAAGTGTACCTATGATAAAACATTACAGACCTCTACATGCTTTGTAAGTAGGAAAACCTGCAAAATCGGCAGTGTATCAAATACTTGTTCTCCCCACTGTAGCTCTGTAACAGTTTGGGTCTAGAGTGTATCCCCCTTTGAAGAGGGGGATGACCATGGCAGCTTTCCAATCTTTGGGGATCTCAGACGATACGAGAGGTTGAACAGGCTAGCAATAGGTGATGCAACAATGTTGGCGTATAATTTTAGGAAGAGAGGGCCCAGATTGTCTAGCCCAGCTGATTTGTAGGGATTCAGATTTTGCAGCTCTTTCAGAACATCTGCTGTCTGGGTTTAAGTGAAGGAGAAGCGGGGGGGCTTGGGCAAGTTGCTGCAGGGGGTGCTGAGCTGTTGGCCGGGGTAGGGATCACTTTGTCATTATGGGATATTGTGTGAAGCTGGGTGAGAAAAAAAATCTATTTAATTCATTTAGAATTCAGCAAAATGTGTAATAAGTCAATAGTATAATATAAGGGGTCTGAATACATTCTGAAGGCTCGAGAGAGAGAGAGAGAGAGAGAGAGAGAGAGAGAGAGAGAGAGAGAGAGAGAGAGAGAGAGAGAGAGAGAGAGAGAGAGAGAGAGAGAGAGAGAGAGAGAGAGAGAGAGAGAGAGAGAGGAACTATAGTTCCAAATATTTAATCTATTCAATGCCATCTCGGGTCTATCTGAAATTCCACACATTGGTTTGTCGAAGAGGAGCTCCCATCTTTCTAGGTCATCATAACTACCAAACCCAACACGTAACTCAATCTCAGATTCATACTCCATATTTATCTAGGGTTGACAGAAGGGAGCTATGAGGACCACCTCCTCCTGATGTTTTCACGACTCTAGTGACTGTGGCTCTGCATGGTTAAAAGTTATATGTTGGGACCAACATTTTAATGTTTACATGTACTCTTCCTATTAAATATGATATTAGTCCTGGACAAATTGATCATTATAACTGGTTCGTATAGGAATGTCTTGATTCTGATCACTGAATGAGGTTGCTTCTTACTTACATTATTCTACAGCTGTTCCTGATTACAACAGTAGCCATGGTAACCAAAAAGTACCTCCTCTTTCAAGGAGTGTGTGGAAAGCAGAGCCGTACAGTATTCTTTGTCGCGGGCCCCATTGTCTTACATCAGATAGCGTGACTTGCTGTCTGCACTGACCTGACACCGGCGTGTCACTTCAGAATGATGCCGTCTGACGGAAGGCAATGTTGATGGTCCTAGCAGGAATCAGACTCATATACAGTACCAGCGCTGGTGATGATGTCATGATTTATTTAGAATTCAAGGCACACTTAACCAGCATTCTGCAGTGATACGTCATCCCATCTGGTTTGCGCTTATTAGGACTCTGAAGCAACACTATGACCCATGACCCGACACACCTCCAGGCTGTGTTGACCAAGAAGGAGAGTGATGGAGTACTGCATCAGATGACCTGGCCTGCACAATGACCCGACCTCATGAGACGGTTTGGGATGAGTTGGATCGCACAGTGAAGGAAAAGCAGCCAACAAGTGCTCAGCATGTGTGGGAACTCCTTCAAGACTGTTGAAAAAGCATTCCAGGTGAAGCTGGTTGAGAGAATGCCAAGAGTGTGCAAAGCTGTCATCAAAGCAAAGGGTGGCTACTTAGAAGAATATCAAATTTCAATATATTTTGATTCATTTAACACTTTTCTGGTTACTACATAATTCCATATGTGTTATTTGATAGTTTTGATGTCGTCACTATTATTCTACAATGTAGAAAATAGTCAAAATAAAGAAAAAACCTGGAACGAGTATACAGTGGGGAGAACAAGTATTTGATACACTGCCGATTTTGCAGGTTTTCCTCCCTACAAAGCATGTAGAGGTCTGTAATGTTTTATCATAGGTACACTTCAACTGTGAGAGACGGAATCTAAAACAAAAATCCAGAAAATCACATTGTATGATTTTTAAGTAATTAATTAGCATTTTATTGCATGACATAAGTATTTGATACATCAGAAAAGCAGAACCTCATATTTGGTACAGAAACCTTTGTTTGTAATTACAGAGATCATATGTTTCCTGTAGAACTTGACCAGGTTTGCACACACTGCAGCAGGGATTGTGGCCCACTCCTCCATACAGACCTTCTCCAGATCCTTCAGGTTTCGGGGCTGTCGCTGGGCAATACAGACTTTCAGCTCCCACCAAAGATTCTCTATTGGGTTCAGGTCTGTAGACTGGCTAGGCCACTCCAGGACCTTGAGATGCTTCTTCCGGAGCCACTCCTCAGTTGCCGTGGCTGTGTGTTTCGGGTCGTTGTCATGCTGGAAGACCCAGCCACGACCCATCTCATCAGACCACATGACCTTCTCCCATTCCTCCTCTGGATCATCCAGATGGTCATTGGCAAACTTCAGACGGGCCTGGACATGCGCTGGCTTGAGCAGGGGGACCTTGCGTGCGCTGCAGGATTTTAATCCATGACGGCGTAGTGTGTTACTAATGGTTTTCTTTGAGACTGTGGTCCCAGCTCTCTTCAGGTCATTGACCAGGTCCTGCCGTGTAGTTCTGGGCTGATCCCTCACCTTCCTCATGATCATTGATGCCCCACGAGGTGAGATCTTGCATGGAGCCCCAGACCGAGGGTGATTGACCGCCATCTTGAACTTCTTCCATTTTCTAATAATTGCACCAACAGTTGTTGCCTTCTCACCAAGCTGCTTGCCCATTGTCCTGTAGCCCATCCCAGCCTTGTGCAGGTCTACAATTTCATCCCTGATGTCCTTACACAGCTCTCTGGTCTTGGCCGTTGTGGAGAGGTTGGAGTCTGTTTGATTGAGTTTGTGGACAGGTCTCTTTTATACAGGTAATGAGTTCAAACAGGTGCAGTTAATACAGGTAATGAGAGGAGAACAGGAGGGCTTCTTAAAGAAAAACTAACAGGTCTGTGAGAGCCGGAATTCTTACTGGTTGGTAGGTGATCAAATACTTATGTCATGCAATAAAATGCTAATTAATTACTTAAAAATCATACAATGTGATTTTCTGGATTTTTGGATTCAGTCTCTCACAGTTGAAGTGTACCTATGATAAAAATTACAGACCTCTACATGCTTTGTAAGTAGGAAAACCTGCAAAATCGGCAGTGTATAAAACACTTGTTCTCCCTACTGTATGTGTCAACGTTTGACTGGTACTGTATATATATTGTCTTTTTTCATGTGGGACACAGATGTCATTTCAATATTTAGTTTTGATTTACATTTGGTTGAATTGGCAACTAGCTTGAAAAGCAACGTGAAATCAACATAACATTTCACCATGTCATTTTATTTCCCTTTAAATGTGGGTGAAAAAAAGCTGAAATTCCCTCACGATGATGACTTTCTAAAATCCAATCAGTTTCCCACATTAATTCAAGAGATAGAGAGGGGAGGGGAGAGGGGTGGACTCTAGTAGAGAGAGAGAAGGGGAGAGGGGTGGACTCTAGTAGAGAGAGAGAGAAGGGGAGAGGGGTGGACTCTAGTAGAGAGAGAGAGAAGGGGAGAGGGGTGGACTCTAGTAGAGAGAGAGAGAAGGGGAGAGGGGTGGACTCTAGTAGAGAGAGAGAGAAGGGGAGAGGGGTGGACTCTAGTAGAGAGAGAGAAGGGGAGAGGGGTGGACTCTAGTAGAGAGAGAGAGAGAAGGGGAGAGGGGTGGACTCTAGTAGAGAGAGAGAGAGAAGGGGATTGGGTGGACTCTAGTAGAGAGAGAGAGAAGGGGAGAGGGGTGGACTCTAGTAGAGAGAGAGAGAAGGGGAGAGGGGTGGACTCTAGTAGAGATAGAGAGAAGGGGAGAGGGGTGGACTCTAGTAGAGAGAGAGAGAAGGGGAGAGGGGTGGACTCTAGTAGAGAGAGAGAAGGGGAGAGGGGTGGACTCTAGTAGAGAGAGAGAGAAGGGGAGAGGGGTGGACTCTAGTAGAGAGAGAGAGAAGGGGGGAGGTGTGGACTCTAGTAGAGAGAGAGAAGGGGAGAGGGGTGGACTCTAGTAGAGAGAGAGAGAAGGGGAGAGGAGATGGGTAGTCTAGTAGAGATAGCGAGAAGGAGAGGAGATGGATGGAGTCTATTAGAGAAGGAGAGAGGAGATGTATGGGATGGAGTCTAGTAGAGAGAGAGAGAAGGGGAGAGGTGTGGACTCTAGTAGAGAGAGAGAGAAGGGGAGAGGGGTGGACTCTAGTAGAGAGAGAGAGAGAAGGGGAGAGGGGTGGACTCTAGTAGAGAGAGAGAGAGAGAGAAGGGGAGAGGAGATGGGTAGTCTAGTAGAGAGAGAGAGAAGGGGAGAGGGGTGGACTCTAGTAGAGAGAGAGAGAAGGGGAGAGGGGTGGACTCTAGTAGAGAGAGAGAGAAGGGGAGAGGGGTGGACTCTAGTAGAGAGAGAGAAGGGGAGAGGGGTGGACTCTAGTAGAGAGAGAGAGAGAAGGGGAGAGGGGTGGACTCTAGTAGAGAGAGAGAGAAGGGGATTGGGTGGACTCTAGTAGAGAGAGAGAGAAGGGGAGAGGGGTGGACTCTAGTAGAGAGAGAGAGAAGGGGAGAGGGGTGGACTCTAGTAGAGATAGAGAGAAGGGGAGAGGGGTGGACTCTAGTAGAGAGAGAGAAGGGGAGAGGGGTGGACTCTAGTAGAGAGAGAGAAGGGGAGAGGGGTGGACTCTAGTAGAGAGAGAGAAGGGGAGAGGGGTGGACTCTAGTAGAGAGAGAGAAGGGGAGAGGGGTGGACTCTAGTAGAGAGAGAGAGAAGGGGAGAGGGGTGGACTCTAGTAGAGAGAGAGAGAGAGAGAGGGGAGAGGGGTGGACTCTAGAGAGAGAGAGAAGGAGAGAGGGGTGGACTCTAGTAGAGAGAGAGAGAAGGGGAGAGGGGTGGACTCTAGTAGAGAGAGAGAGAGGGGAGAGGGGTGGACTCTAGTAGAGATAGAGAGAAGGGGAGAGGGGTGGACTCTAGTAGAGAGAGAGAAGGGGAGAGGGGTGGACTCTAGTAGAGAGAGAGAAGGGGAGAGGGGTGGACTCTAGTAGAGAGAGAGAAGGGGAGAGGGGTGGACTCTAGTAGAGAGAGAGAAGGGGAGAGGGGTGGACTCTAGTAGAGAGAGAGAGAAGGGGAGAGGGGTGGACTCTAGTAGAGAGAGAGAGAGAAGGGGAGAGGGGTGGACTCTAGAGAGAGAGAGAAGGAGAGAGGGGTGGACTCTAGTAGAGAGAGAGAGAAGGGGAGAGGGGTGGACTCTAGTAGAGAGAGAGAGAAGGAGAGAGGGGTGGACTCTAGTAGAGAGAGAGAGAAGGGGAAAGGGGTGGACTCTAGTAGAGAGAGAGAGAAGGGGAGAGGGGTGGACTCTAGTAGAGAGAGAGAGAAGGGGAGAGGAGTGGACTCTAGTAGAGAGAGAGAGAAGGGGAGAGGTGTGGACTCTAGTAGAGAGAGAGAGAAGGGGAGAGGGGTGGACTCTAGTAGAGAGAGAGAGAGAAGGGGAGAGGGGTGGACTCTAGTAGAGAGAGAGAGAGAGAGAGAAGGGGAGAGGAGATGGGTAGTCTAGTAGAGAGAGAGAGAAGGGGAGAGGGGTGGACTCTAGTAGAGAGAGAGAGAAGGGGAGAGGGGTGGACTCTAGTAGAGAGAGAGAAGGGGAGAGGGGTGGACTCTAGTAGAGAGAGAGAGAAGGGGAGAGGAGATGGGTAGTCTAGTAGAGATAGCGAGAAGGAGAGGAGATGGATGGAGTCTATTAGAGAAGGAGAGAGGAGATGTATGGGATGGAGTCTAGTAGAGCTAGAGAGAAGGGGAGAGGAAAGGGATGAGATGGAGTCTAGTAGAGATAAAGAGAAGGGGAAAGGATAGGGATGGAGTCTAGTAGAGATGAGGAAAGGGATGGATTAGAGACAGAGAGTGGTGGAGAGGGACAGAGAGAGGTGGAGAGGGACAGAGAGAGGTGGAGAGGGACAGAGAGAGGTGGAGAGGGACAGAGAGGGGTGGAGAGGGACAGAGAGAGGTGGAGAGGGACAGAGTGGTGGAGAGGGACAGAGAGGGGTGGAGAGGGACAGAGAGAGGTGGAGAGGGACAGAGAGTGGTGGAGAGGGACAGAGAGAGGTGGAGAGGGACAGAGAGAGGTGGAGAGGGACAGAGAGTGGTGGAGAGGGACAGAGAGGGGTGGAGAGGGACAGAGAGAGGTGGAGAGGGACAGAGAGGGGTGGAGAGGGACAGAGAGGGGTGGAGAGGGACAGAGAGAGGTGGAGAGGGACAGAGAGGGGTGGAGAGGGACAGAGAGAGGTGGAGAGGGACAGAGAGGGGTGGAGAGGGACAGAGAGTGGTGGAGAGGGACAGAGAGAGGTGGAGAGGGACAGAGAGTGGTGGAGAGGGACAGAGAGGGGTGGAGAGGGACAGAGAGAGGTGGAGAGGGACAGAGAGGGGTGGAGAGGGACAGAGAGGGTGGAGAGGGACAGAGAGAGGTGGAGAGGGACAGAGAGGGGTGGAGAGGGACAGAGAGGGGTGGAGAGGGACAGAGAGGGGTGGAGAGGGACAGAGAGTGGTGGAGAGGGACAGAGAGGGGTGGAGAGGGGCAGAGAGAGGTGGAGAGGGACAGAGAGGGGTGGAGAGGGACAGAGGTGGAGAGGGACAGAGAGGGGTGGAGAGGGACAGAGAGGGGTGGAGAGGGACAGAGAGAGGTGGAGAGGGACAGAGAGGGGTGGAGAGGGACAGAGAGTGGTGGAGAGGGACAGAGAGAGGTGGAGAGGGACAGAGAGTGGTGGAGAGGGACAGAGAGGGGTGGAGAGGGACAGAGAGTGGTGGAGAGGGACAGAGAGGGGTGGAGAGGGACAGAGAGAGGTGGAGAGGGACAGAGAGGGGTGGAGAGGGACAGAGAGAGGTGGAGAGGGACAGAGAGTGGTGGAGAGGGACAGAGAGGGGTGGAGAGGGACAGAGAGGGGTGGAGAGGGACAGAGAGGGGTAGAGAGGGACAGAGAGTGGTGGAGAGGGACAGAGAGGGGTGGAGAGGGGCAGAGAGAGGTGGAGAGGGACAGAGAGAGGTGGAGAGGGACAGAGAGGGGTGGAGAGGGACAGATAGTGGTGGAGAGGGACAGAGAGGGGTGGAGAGGGACAGATAGTGGTGGAGAGGGACAGAGAGAGGTGGAGAGGGACAGAGAGTGGTGGAGAGGGACAGAGAGAGGTGGAGAGGGACAGAGAGAGGTGGAGAGGGACAGAGAGTGGTGGAGAGGGACAGAGAGAGGTGGAGAGGGACAGAGAGGGGTGGAGAGGGACAGAGAGTGGTGGAGAGGGACAGAGAGGGGTGGAGAGGGGCAGAGAGAGGTGGAGAGGGACAGAGAGGGGTGGAGAGGGACAGAGGTGGAGAGGGACAGAGAGGGGTGGAGAGGGACAGAGAGGGGTGGAGAGGGACAGAGAGAGGGTGGAGAGGGACAGAGAGGGGTGGAGAGGGACAGAGAGTGGTGGAGAGGGACAGAGAGAGGTGGAGAGGGACAGAGAGTGGTGGAGAGGGACAGAGAGGGGTGGAGAGGGACAGAGAGTGGTGGAGAGGGACAGAGAGGGGTGGAGAGGGACAGAGAGAGGTGGAGAGGGACAGAGAGGGGTGGAGAGGGACAGAGAGAGGTGGAGAGGGACAGAGAGTGGTGGAGAGGGACAGAGAGGGGTGGAGAGGGACAGAGAGGGGTGGAGAGGGACAGAGAGGGGTGAGAGGGACAGAGAGTGGTGGAGAGGGACAGAGAGGGATGGAGAGGGACAGAGAGAGGTGGAGAGGGACAGAGAGGGGTGGAGAGGGACAGAGAGAGGTGGAGAGGGACAGAGAGGGTGGAGAGGGACAGAGAGGGGTGGAGAGGGACAGAGAGGGGTGGAGAGGGACAGAGAGGGGTGGAGAGGGACAGAGAGGGGTGGAGAGGGACAGAGAGGGGTGGAGAGGGACAGAGAGGGGTGGAGAGGGACAGAGAGAGGTGGAGAGGGACAGAGAGAGGTGGAGAGGGACAGAGAGGGGTGGAGAGGGACAGAGAGTGGTGGAGAGGGACAGAGAGGGGTGGAGAGGGACAGAGAGAGGTGGAGAGGGACAGAGAGGGGTAGAGAGGGACAGAGAGGGGTGGAGAGGGACAGAGAGGGGTGGAGAGGGACAGAGAGGGGTGGAGAGGGACAGAGAGTGGTGGAGAGGGACAGAGAGGGGTGGAGAGGGACAGAGAGAGGTGGAGAGGGACAGAGAGAGGTGGAGAGGGACAGAGAGGGGTGGAGAGGGACAGAGAGTGGTGGAGAGGGACAGAGAGAGGTGGAGAGGGACAGAGAGAGGTGGAGAGGGACAGAGAGGGGTAGAGAGGGACAGAGAGAGGTGGAGAGGGACAGAGAGGGGTAGAGAGGGACAGAGAGGGGTGGAGAGGGACAGAGAGAGGTGGAGGGAGAGGGACAGAGAGGGGTGGAGAGGGACAGAGAGAGGGTGGAGAGGGACAGAGAGTGGTGGAGAGGGACAGAGAGGGGTGGAGAGGGACAGAGAGAGGTGGAGAGGGACAGAGAGAGGTGGAGAGGGACAGAGAGGGGTGGAGAGGGACAGAGAGAGGTGGAGAGGGACAGAGAGGGGTGGAGAGGGACAGAGAGTGGTGGAGAGGGACAGAGAGGGGTGGAGAGGGACAGAGAGAGGTGGAGAGGGACAGAGAGAGGTGGAGAGGGACAGAGAGAGGTGGAGAGGGACAGAGAGAGGTGGAGAGGGACAGAGAGTGGTGGAGAGGGACAGAGAGAGGTGGAGAGGGACAGAGAGGGGTGGAGAGGGACAGAGAGAGGTGGAGAGGGACAGAGAGTGGTGGAGAGGGACAGAGAGGGGTGGAGAGGGACAGAGAGGGGTGGAGAGGGACAGAGAGGGGTAGAGAGGGACAGAGAGTGGTGGAGAGGGACAGAGAGGGGTGGAGAGGGACAGAGAGGGGTGGAGAGGGACAGAGAGTGGTGGAGAGGGGCAGAGAGGGGTGGAGAGGGACAGAGAGAGGTGGAGAGGGACAGAGAGGGGTGGAGAGGGACAGAGAGAGGTGGAGAGGGACAGAGAGTGGTGGAGAGGGGCAGAGAGGGGTGGAGAGGGACAGAGAGGGTGGAGAGGGACAGAGAGGGGGGAGAGGGACAGAGAGTGGTGGAGAGGGACAGAGAGAGGTGGAGAGGAACAGAGAGGGGTGGAGAGGGACAGAGAGGGGTGGAGAGGGACAGAGAGTGGTGGAGAGGGACAGAGAGGGGTGGAGAGGGACAGAGAGGGGTGGAGAGGGACAGAGAGGGGTGGAGAGGGACAGAGAGGGGTGGAGAGGGACAGAGAGGGGTGGAGAGGGACAGAGAGTGGTGGAGAGGGACAGAGAGGGGTGGAGAGGGACAGAGAGTGGTGGAGAGGGACAGAGAGGGGTGGAGAGGGACAGAGAGGGGTGGAGAGGGACAGAGAGTGGTGGAGAGGGACAGAGAGAGGTGGAGAGGGACAGAGAGAGGTGGAGAGGGACAGAGAGTGGTGGAGAGGGACAGAGAGAGGTGGAGAGGGACAGAGAGAGGTGGAGAGGGACAGAGAGGGGTGGAGAGGGACAGAGAGGGGTAGAGAGGTACAGAGAGAGGTGGAGAGGATATGCTGAGGCATAGTAAAACTATGAACAATGAAACTGTAAACAAAACTGTAAACAAAACTGTAAACAAACCCCAATTAATATCCCCTCTCCCTCCACCCTCCCTCTCTCCTTCTATCGCAGATGAGGTGTTACGTCAACTCTGGTCCTGGGTGATACGCAGGTGCATGGAGAATGTTTCATAGCTACACTATTTGCATACAGATAGTCCCTCACGACGGAGGGAGCTGCCAGAAGTCAGAGAGAGAGGGATGCAGAGAGGAAGAGAGGGACAGAGAAAGGGGAGAGAGGGGGAGCTGGAGGGAGAGAGGAAGGGAGAGAGGAAGAGAGGGACAGAGAGAGGGGGAG